>NC_037669.1:21802067-21808233 GCF_003255815.1 Theropithecus gelada | reverse complement strand
AAAAAAAAAAAAAAAAAAAAAAAAAAAAATAAGTATGTCCCAAGTATTCATGTTTTGTTGCAGTATACATCTTATGTAATACATGCAATATTTAGGACATAGCTATACCTAGAAAAGTGTTGTTTATCCAAAATTCAAATTCAACTGGTGTCTTATATTTTTATTTGCATTTATATTTATTTTGTTAATTTACAGCAACCTAAAAAGAAGGACAGACAGAATTTTGGTTTTGTTTGTTTGTTTTCTGAGACAGAGTCTTGCTCCGTAGCACAGGCTGGAGTGCAGTGGCACAATATCAGCTCACTGCAACCTCTGCCTCTCGGGTTCAAGAGATTCTTCTGCCTCAGCCTACCAAGTAGCTGAGACTACAGGTGCCCACCACAATGCCCGGGTAACGTTTGTTTTTGTTTTGTTTTGTTTTGTTGAGACAGGGTCTCACTCTGTCGCCCAGATTGGAGTGCAGTGGCGCAATCTCAGCTCACTGCAACCTCCGGCTCCTGGGTTCAAGCAATTCCTCAGCCTCAGCCTCTTGAGTAGCTGGGATCACAGGCATGAGCCACCCCACGCCCAGCCAGAATTTTGAATTCATGTTCAACTACATATTAAACTTTTCAGTGAGGCGCAGTAGCTCACACTTGTAATCCCAACACTTTGGAAGTCCTAGGTGGATGGATCACCTGAGGTCAGAAGTTTGAGACTAGCCTGGCCAACATGGTGAAATCCTGTCTCTACTAAAAATACAAAAATCAGCTGGGCATAGTGGTAGGCACCTGTAATCCCAGCTACTCTGGAGGCTGAAGCAGGAGAATCGCTTGAACCTGAGAGGCAGGTTGCAGTGAGCTGAAATCTTGCCACTGCACTCCAGCCTGGGTAACAGAACAAGACTCCATCTCAAAAACAAACAAACAAACCAAAAAAAGAAATAAATAAACTTTCCAATGACTGATGTAAAAATATTATTGCTGCAGTTTTTTTTTTATTTCTTAACTTTTTAATACACATGGGGTCTCACTATATTGCCCAGGCCAGTCTCGAACTCCTGGGCTCAAGAAATCCTCCTGCCTCAGCCTCTCAAAGTGCTAAGATTACAGGTGTGAGCTACCACACATGGACAGATGCACATTTTACTTTCGTAATTATAGCCTTAATGAATATGTTTATAGACATATATATATTCATATTTGTGTTTAGAAAGAATTCTGGAAGGAGCCACAAGAAACTATTAACTGTAGTTGCCTGAGGGAAGGGTGAAATGGAAATGGGACAGAGGGATTGATGAGGAACAGAGCTGGGGAGAAATTTTTCACTGAATATATTTATGTATTTTTAAATCATATGAATATTTTGCCTATTCAAAATACTACATTTTAAAATAAAAGAAAAGAAAAATCAGTTTTGCAAGCCAGGTACAATGGCATGCAACCATAGTCCCAGCTCCTCTGGAGGCTGAAGCAAGAAGAACGCCTGAGCCCAGGAGTCTGAGGTGTAGAGCCCTACGATCATGCCTGTGAAAGGCCCCTGCACCATGACCTGCGCAACACAGTGTGAAATTAAATAATTTAAACTTAAAGCTGTTGGAAATTTAAAATATTTTCCGCCTTGAGAGGAATGTGGCTATGTGGCCTGAATCACAGAGCATGAAGCTACAACTTCTGCTTCTCCGATTATAGATTAAATCTCATCTTCATTCTTGTCCTGCAAATGATTAGGAAAAACTGAATGGTACTAGAAGTAGCAAGACCTTATCTCTAAAAATAATAATAATTTTTAAAAATCAGTTTTTCATAATGGCAGCAGACAAAAAATTATCACTGCAGTGTCTATGGCTAACAAAAGGCCCCAGAGAAACTAGAGCCCAAAATCCATGACAATGGAAAGAAACCACAATGTAAGAAATGCTTGTGAACAGTTATGTTTGAGTCAGAATGGGAATGGTGATGTTTTGCTGGGTACCAACTAGCACACCTGGTTAATGGAAAGATAACCAAGGTGTAAGTTTTTTGTCTTTTTTTTTTTTCCAGCAAATTGCAATACAGTGAGTATACTATGATTCTAGTTGTTTTTTTTTAAATTATATATCAGGAAAGTGTGAAAAAATTTAATGAAGTCTGAACGATGGAGACCCCAGACACAGAGCCTATTTAGCATACTGAAGGAGGACTAGGCTCCAAAGCTAGACCATGGAAGAATCCCATTATTGTCAGTTACCAGCCGCGTAATCTTGACTTGTGATTCAAACTCTGTGGTCTGCCCTGTGAAAAATGGTAATATTAATCATTCCCCAATTATATCACTATTGTGATAATCCAATCAATTAAATCCTGTTAGAAATCCAAATAGTGCCTAACATGTGGAAAATACTCATTAAAAGGTACTGATTTTTTGTTGTTGTTGTTGTTGCTGAGACAGAGTTTCAGTATTGTTGCCCAGGCTGGTGTGCAATGGCGTGATCTTTGCTCACTGCAACCTCTGCCTCCCAGGTCCAAACAATTCTCCTGCCTCCACCTCCCAAGTAGCTGGGATTACAGGCATACCACAATACACCTGACTAATTTTGTATTTTCAGTAGAGATGGGGTTTCACCACGTTGGTCAAGCTGGTCTCAAACTCCCAACCTCACATGATCCTTCTGCCTCGGCCTCCCAAAGTGCTGGGATTACAGGCGTGAGCCACCATGCCCGGGAAAAGGTACCGATTTTTAAATTGTTGCTAAGGTGGCACTGTCCAATAGAAACAGGTATACCTCATATGAAATTTTAAGTTTTCTAATAGCCATATTTTAAAAAGACAAAATATATTTTATTTATTCATATTAGCATTTCAAAATATAAACAATATTAAAAATGAGATATTTTGCATTCTTTTAATTTTTTTCTTTTTCTTTCTTTTTTTTTTTTTGTGATGGAGTTTCACTCTTGTTGCCCAGGCTAGAGTACAATGGAGCAATCTCAGCTCACTGCAACCTCCGTCCCCACCCCACAGAGTCAAGCGATTCTCTTGCCTCAGCCTCCCGAGTAGCTGAGATTCCAGGCTGTGCGACACCATGCCCAGCTAATTTTTGTATTTTTAGTAGAGACAGGGTTTTACCATGTTGGCCAGGCGGGTCTCTAACTCCTGACCTCAAGTTATCCGCCCACCTCAGCCTCCCAAAGTGCTGGGATTACAGGCATGAACCACTGTGCCCAGCCCCTAAATTTTCAATTGAGAATATAATGAATCATTTTTTTAACAGTTCTACTGCCTTTCAGAAAATCTTCAAAAGAGATTAAATAGAAACGTCAAGGATTCCTTTATTCTTTTAAACAAAACACAACTTCTGGTTTGTTTACTTTAGTATTTATTTAGTTTACCTAAATAACCTGAAAAATATTCTTGAAATTAATTTATACATCCAACTTTTTTTTTCTTATATTTAGCTGATATACAGGGGGGAAAATAAAATGAATATTTTAGAATCTCATCTTGAGTTGGGTAATTCTTCATTTTTCTGGCCCTGACATTGCACTCTTTTTTTTTTTTTTTTTTTTTGAGACAGTCTCCCAACAGTCCAGGCTGGAGTGCAGTGGCGCAATCTCCGCTCACTGCAACCTCCACTTCTCAGGCTCAAGTAATCCTCCTTTCAGCCTCCAAAGTAGCTGGGACTACAGGTGCGAGCCACCACTCCCAGCTATTTTTTTGTATTTTCAGTACAGATGGGGCTTCACCATGTTGGCCAGGCTGGTCTCGAATTCCTAGCTTCAAGTCATCTGCCCGCCTCGGCCTCCCAAGGTGCTAGCATTACAGGCCTGAGCCACCATGCCCAGCTGACATTGCATTCTATTTAAGATTCCTGCTTTAAACATGTTCTGACTAGGCCGGATGCGGTGGCCCATGCCTTTAATTCCAGCGCTTTGGGAGGCCAAGGCAGGGGATCGCTTAAGCCCAGGAATCCAAGACCAGCCAGGGCAATATGGAGAGATCCTGTCTCTGCAAAACTTAAAATGAATTAGCCGAGTATGGTGGCACGAGCCTGTGGGCCCAGCTACTGGGGAAGCTGTGGTGGAAGGATTGCTCAGGCCAGAGTTTGAGGCTGCAGTGAGCTGTGATCATGCCATTGCAGTTCAGCCTTGGTGATGGAGTGAGATCCTGTATCAAAACTAAAAAACTGTTCTGTCCATCCTCCTGAAATCTCATTGGTTTCAGGGATGACAGGTTGGTAGTTTACCTCTAGAGGACTAGTGAAAGCAATTATTCACTGGTCCCCCAACCTGTGTTGTTTTTCTCTCCCTCAAAGAGCTTCCTGTTTGTCATGCAAGAAGCCTGGATAGAACTTCATTATAACATAGCAAAGTAATTAACCCTATGTCTAAATACTGTGGAATTTTGTTGTTGAAATTCTTTGACTTTGGTTTTAAATTTCTTTTTGGTTTACTGACCACTTCTGAAAGACCATAATCTACAAAAGTTGTGGCCCCTCTTCTAGACAAGTGCATGGAGAACACACATAAAACTGTCAGTATATAACCTTTCCTACTGTTTGGTTTTTACTATTGTATAACACCTACTCAAAAGCATCATTCTTTCTGACTTCAGAGCAATTGACTTTTTATTTTATTGTGGTTTCTGATTGTATGAGCAATATATGGTTTTTTTCCAACATTCAGGAAAACAAAATAATACATAAAATACAAAGTAAAAGTTTTTATAATCTCACCCCTTAGAGATGCATTGTGTAATACAGTAGCTAATATCCACATTTGCCTGCTGAGCACTGGAAATGTGGCTAGTCCTAAATGAGATGTGCTATAAGTGTAAAATATATACCGGATTTCAAAGACTTAATTAAAAATAAGAATGCAAGGCTGAGCAACATGGCAAAACTCCGTCTGTAGTAAAAATACAAAAACTAGCTGGCCATGGTGGTGTGTGCCTGTAGCCCCAGCCACTCAGGAGGCAGGTGGGAGGATTGCTTGAGCCCAGGAAGTTGAGGTTGCTGTGAGCCGAGATTGGGCCACTGCACTCCAGCCTGGGCAACAGAGCAAGACCTTGCCTCAAAAAAAATAAAATAAAATCACAGCTACTTGGGAGGCTGAAACAGGGGAATCGCTTGAACCCAGCACAGGGTGTGGGAGGGGAGTGAGCCGAGATTTCGCCATTGCACTCCAGCCTGGGCGACAGAATGAAACTCCATCTCAAAAAAACAGAAAAGAAAAACAAAGAAAATTAAGTGAGTAAGTTCTTTAATTTTTACAGAACAATATGAATATATTTTTTAAATTCTAACTTTAATTTCTACCTGGAAGATTTCTAGTGCTTAAAAGCTTCGGCACATTATAAGAGTGGTAGTTTTGCTCTTTCCTCCCACATTTGACTTGATTCATTTTTTTAATTAAAATTGTTTTTATTTTTTAATTTATTATTTTTATAGAAACAGGGTCTCACTATGTTGCCTAGGCTGGTCTTGAACTCCTGGCCTCAAGCAATCCTCCTGACTCAGCCTCCTAAGGTGCTGAGATTACAGCTATGAGCTATCACACCTGGGTGATTATTCTTTTCTGAGACGGAGTTTCACTGTTGTTGACAAGGCTGGAGTGCAATGGTGCCATCTGGCTCACCACAACCTCTGTCTCCTGGGTTCAAGCAATTCTCCTGCCCCAGCCTCTCAAGTAACTGGGATTACAGGCATGCACCACCACGCCCCGCTAATTTTGTACGTTTAGTAGAGACCTCGTTCCTCCATGTTGGTCGGGCTGGTCTTGAACTCCCAATCTTAGGTGATCTGCCTGCCTTGGCCTCCCAAAGTGCTGGGATTACAGGCGTGAGCCACCGCTAGCCTGGCCCTTTTTTTTTTTTTTTTTTTTTTTTTTTTTTTTTTTTTTTGAGACGGAGTCTCGCTGTTGCCCAGGCTGGAGTACAGTGGCCCGATCTGGGCTCACTGCAAGCTCCGCCTCCCGGGTTCACAACATTCTCCTGCCTTAGCCTCCCAAGTAGCTGGGACTGCAGGCGCCCGCCACCACACCCGGCTAATTTTTTGTATTTTCGGTAGAGACAGGGTTTCACAGTGTTAGCCAGCATGGTCTCGATCCCCCACCTCGTGATCCGCCTGCCTCGGCCTCCCAAAGTGCTGAGATTACAGGCGTGAGCACCACGCCCGGCCGCCCTTTTTTTTTTTTTTTTTGAGACGGAG
>NC_037669.1:21795209-21801667 GCF_003255815.1 Theropithecus gelada | reverse complement strand
CCAGGATGGTCTCGATCTCCTGACCTCGTGATCCACCCGTCTCGGCCTCCCAAAGTGCTGGGATTACAGGCTTGAGCCACCGCGCCCGGCAAGCCAATTTCTTAAAACAAACCATACACAGACCAGGCATGGTGGCTCACTATAATCCCAGAACATTGGGAGGCCCAGGCAGGGGGATCATCTGAGGTCAGGAGTTTGAGACCAGCCTGGCCAACATGGTGAAATCCTGTCTCTACTAAAAAATACAAAAAAATGGCCAGGCGTGGTACATCACGCCTGTAATCCCAGCACTTTGGGAGGCCGAAGTGGGTGGATCACAAAGTCAGGAGTTCAAGACCAGCCTGGCCAATATGGTGAAACCCCATCTATACACATACACACATACACACACACACACACACACACACACACACACACTAGCCCAGCGTGGTGGCTCACGCCTGAAGCTGAGGCAGGAGAATCGCTTGAACCCAGGAGGTGGACGTTGCAGTGAGCCAAGATCGCACCACTGCACTCCAGTCTGAGCGACAAACGAGACTCTGTCTCAAAGAGAGAGAAAAAAAAGCCAGGCCTGGTGGCGGGTGCCTGTAATCCCAACTGCTTGGGAGGCTGAGGCAGGAGAATTGCTTGAAACAGGGAGGCGGAGGTTGCAGTGAGCCGAGATCGCACCACTGCACTCCAGTCTGAGCAACAAACGAGACTCTGTCTCAAAGAGAGAGAAAAAAAAGCCGGGCCTGGTGGCGGGTGCCTGTAATCCCAACTGCTTGGGAGGCTGAGGCAGGAGAATTGCTTGAACCAGGGAGGCGGAGGTTGCAGTGAGCTGAGATCATGCCATTGCACTCCAGCCTGGGCGACAGAGCCAGACTTGGTCTCAAAAAATAAATAAATCATACGCACACATACCTATCCCACTGGTTGTTTCTCTGAAGAACCCTGACTAATACAAGGTGGTATACAACGGGGTAATCAACTTCTAAACAGCGTTTAAATACTGAAGTCTTTCCTTCAGAAATTATATGTAATCGTCCACCTCATTTGGGGTTCCACTGACTGACATCAGTTAGAGCTAAGAAAAATTTGGTCAATTAATGAAGATAATTTCTCTGAAAAGAAAGAAAATTCACAGTATAGGTGAATTATGTGCCTCTCATAACAAAAGAGCTGATCCACTATGGCATATACGGGTCTAGCTAATCTAAGCATTCTAACCACAATGATTATTAGAACAGCTTTCTTACAAATCTACTTGTGCGTAGAATATTACACAAGTTTTAAAACCTAATTTAATCTGAAGGAAAATCTCCAAAGGAGTTGAAATATAATTTTAGACTTTATTTTCCTCCTTCAAGATATACATTATTTTAAAACATAACATAGCATAGGGCGGATGCGGTGGCTCATGCCTGTAATCCCAGCACTCTGGGAGGCTGAGGCAGACGGATCACCTGAGGTCAGGAGTTTGAGATCGGCCTGGCCAACATGGCGAAACCCCATCTCTACGAAAAAATACAAAAATTAACTGGGTGTGGTGGCATGCACCTGTAATCCCACCTACTCGGGAGGCTGAGGCTGGAGAATCCCTTGAACCTGGGAGGCAGAGGTTGCAGTGAGCCGAGTTCGCGCCACTGCACTCCAACCTGAGCGACAGAGCAAGATTCGCTCTCAAAAAAGTAAATAAAATAGCATGGCCAGGCATGGTGATGCAGGAGAATACGGTCTGGAGGCAGGGAACCTAAGGCCGTTTCACGAACTAAATTGAAAGGAAAACCCTAACTTTCCATGCCTAAGTAGCAAAGCGACCAGAGGGTACTCCCTTGGCAAACCCCCACCTTTTATGTGCGGCAGATGGGAAATTGAAAGCACCGCTGATTGGTTGCAAAAAGCATGCTAGTGTAACTATGTAACTTCACTTCAGCCTCTGATTGTGAGCCACGTCTTCATTTGCACAGAAGTGTGACCTTTGTAACTTCAGCCTCTGATTGGCTGCATTCCATAACCAATCAGACTGATCGCGGGCCACCACTTCATTTACATGAGGCGAGCACCAAGTGGCCAATGGGAAGCCTCTAGTGGGTTACTGGACCAGGGAAGATTCTGAACTGGGGCCCTTGAGCCGCTGCTCCAGCCAGCTCCCGCACTGTGGAGTGTACTGTCATTTCAGTAAATCTCTGCTTCCCTTCTTTCGTTGCTTCATTCTTTCCTTGCTTTGCTGTGCACTTTGTCCAATTCTTTGTTCAAAACGCCAAGAACCTGGACAACTTGTAGTCAAGACCCTTTTTTTTTTTTTTAAACAGACACAGTGTCTCACTATGTTGCCCAAGCTATTCTCCTGGGATCAAGCAATCCTTCTGCCATGGACTCTCAAAGTGCTGGGATTACAAGCGTGAGCCACTGTGCCCAACCTATTTTCAAGTAATATGTCTTTAACATTTTTCTGTGACCTATTTTTGGTCATGCTATATAGCCTTTAAAAATGTATGCCGGATGTGGTGGCTCACACCTGTAATCCCAGCACTTTGGGAGGTCGAGGCAGATGGATCACCTGAGGTCAGGAGTTCAAGACCAGCCTGGACAACATGGTGAAACCCCAGCTCTACTAAAAATACAAAATTAGCTGGGTGTGGTGGTGCATGCCTGTAATCCCAGTTACTTTGGAGGCTGAGGCAGGGAATCACTTGAATCTTGGAGGCAGAAGTTGCAGTGAGCCAAGATTGCACCATTGCACTCCAGCCTGGGCAAGAAGAGCGAAACTCCATCACACACACAAAAAATTTTACCCTTCAGGCCGGGTGCAGTGGCTCACACCTGTAATCCCAGCACTTTGGGAGGCCAAGGTGGGTAGATCACCTGAGGTCAGGAATTCGAGACCAGCCTGGCCAACGTGGTGGAACCCCGTCTCTTACTAAAAATATAAAAATCAGCCGAGTGTGGTGGCACACACCTGTAATCCCAGCTACTCGTGAGACTGAAACAGGAGAATCACTTGAATCAGGGAGGCGGAGGTTGCAGTGAGCCGAGGTTGTGCCACTGCACTCCAGCCTGGGTAACAGAGCGAGACTCTGCCTCAAAACAAAACAAAACAAATTTTACCTTCCAGTGAAGAGAAGATAATATCAAACACAGAAATGTGTAATGTATATTGATGTGCTGAGTATGCTGAGAAAGGCAAATGTGTTTTTCTGTTTAGAAATTGGACTTTTAAAACTTTTTATTTAACTACAATACAAAATCTACAGCACAGAAGGAATATGAATATATGAATAATCTCTTTTAAAATACTAATTCCTTTTCTTTTTTTTTTTCTTTTAATTTGAGACGGAGTGTAGCTCTTGTTGCCCAGACTGGAGTGCAATGCATGATCTCGGCTCACCACAACCTCTGCCTCCCATGTTGAAGCGATTCTCTGGCCTCGGCCTCCCCAGTAGCTGGGACTACAGACATGTGCCACCACGCCCAGCTATTTCTTTTCTTTTTTTTTTTTTTTTGCATTTTTAGTAGAGACAGGGTTTCTCCATTTTGGTCAGGCTGGTCTCGAACTCCTGACCTCAGCTGATCCACCCACCTTGGCCTCCCAAAGTGCTGGGATTACAGGCGTGAGCCACTGCGCCCGGCCGATACTAATTCTTTTTCATGACCTCAAATGAACAAAAATACTCAAAAAGCTGCTATGTATAGATGTTCTGTAGCAGAGGTTGGCCAACTATGGCCTGACAGCCATATCCAACCTGCTTCCTGCTTTTGTACAGTCCACAGCTAATTATGCTTTGTACATTTTTAATGGCTAGAAAAAAATTTTAGTATTTTGTGACACACAAAAGTATATGAAATTCATATTTCAGTGTCCATGAGTAAAACTTTATTGGAGGTCGGGCATGGTGGCTCACACCTGTAATCCTAGCACTTTGGGAGGCCGAGGTAGGCGGATCACAAGGTCAGGAGATTGAGACCATCCTGGCTAACACGGTGAAACCCCGCCTCTACTAAAAATACAAAAAATTAGCTGGGCGTGGCAGTGGGTGCCTGTAGTCCCAGCTACTTGGGAGGCCAAGGCAGGAGAATGGCGTGAACCCGGGAGGCAGAGTTTGCAGTGAGCCGAGATCGTGCCACTGCACTCCAGTCTGGGCAACAGAGCAAGACTCTGCCTCAAAAAAAAAAAAAAACTTTATTGGAATACTGCCATACTTATCCATTTATCTACTGTCTGTGGCTGCTTTTACACTATAACAGAGGAGTCAATGACAAGAGACCATTCTCATCACTTGCCACTGCTGCTATCCGTTACAAATCATAGCTACACTTTGTAACTTGGCAGCATTTTGAGTAGCATGCATATTGCCATACCTTGAAATTTTATTTATTTTTATTACTACCATATATCCATTACGTAAAAAAAAAAAGATAGGTGTGGTGGCACACACTGTAGTCCCAGTTACTCAGAGGGTAAGGCAGCAGGATCAATTGAGGCCAGGAGTTCAAGGCTGCAGGGAGCTATGGTCACACCACTGCACTCCAGCATGGGTAACAGTAGGCCTTGTCTCTAAAAACAAAAAACAGAGAGAGAGAGAGAGAATTGGACTTAAAATATCTCATCTCTAAGGTGCAGTGAAGCATGGATTATTTTATCAAATTTGATGGCAAAGCATGGTGCTTATTATGCAAATGAAACTATATATGTGCTAGAAGAATGCCATATGTTAATATTATTAGAATAAGCAGTCATCATAATATTCCCAAATTACAGAAAATCAGTCAGAAAAGGTAAAAAGAAATTAAAGAGTATGTCAACACAGAATTTCCTCACAAAAAAATGAAAGTGAGGCTGCAACTAAAGTAAGTTTTCAAGTGCCTCATTTGTTAGCCTAGCAAGAAAAGTCATTTATTACAGCATGTTAATTAAATGTTTGATTGAAGTAGCTGAAGAACTGTATACTTGTCCAGGTGTAGTGACTCATGCTGTAATCCCAGCACTTTGGGAGGCCAAGGCAGGAGGATCACTTGAGACCAGGAGTTCAAGACCAGCCTGGACAACATAGCAAGACCCTGTCTTTTTAAAAGAATTAATAAAATTTTAATTAAAAAATTAAAATTTAAAAAATTAAGTGTAAAAAATTTTTTAAATTAAAAAATGTTTTTAAATTAAAATTTTTTAATTAAAAAAGAAAAACTTGCTTAAAAGCATTAGCCTTTAGGTGAGAACAGCTGCTTAAAGTGTTAAGGACACAGGAAACAACATCAATAGTAAAACAAGGCAAGTTAGTCACATGAGGTAGCCTATGCCTGTAGTCCTAGCTACTAAGGGAACTGAGTCAGCCCAGGAGTTCAAATCCTGTCAACACAGGAGATCCCAACGCTGAAAAAAAAAAAATTTTTTTTTAATTAGGAAAAGAAAAAGCAAGGCAAGTGACTTTGAATGGTTTTTCTTAGCTTGTACTGAATTGACAGGTGTTACTGATGTTGCTCATTTGTTCTATATATTCAAGGAGTCAATGATTGAATTGATTGAATAATTAGCTCCAGAAACAGGTGAGAACATTTTTAAAGAAGGTGGAAAAAACACTAATTAAGTATACCTGAAGTAGAATATCTGCTATATTGCAACTGATGATATAAAAAGAGAAAGGCTTAGCTTGACAAATTTACAATGCTTATGAAAATGTAAGGTGTTTAAATCCTGTGGTTATAACATCATTGGATTATTAAAAAACAGAGGGTTTGTGGAAAACATTTGAACTTACCATGTACAGGTATTATTGAATCTGCAGTATTAATGATAAAATTAATTCATCCTCATGGACTTAACTGTTGTCAGTCCATGAATTTTTGGTCAAAATAGCAGAATATCCTACCTTGCCCTGCCACACAGCATTTGATGACTTAGCAGTGATAACATTTTATTGTGATTTTTTTAAAGCCAAGATTGAAATTTTTCTAAATGAAAAGAATTTCTCTTAACCACTGTTACCTTTACAAATCACAAGACCTATAAATTTAGAAAGAAGACTTTATGTCTTATAAAGGCTTACAGCCAGCCGGGCGCGGTGGCTCACGCCTGTAATCCCAGCACTTTGGGAGGCTGAGGCAGGTGGATCACCTGAGGTTGGAGTTCGAGACCAGCCTGGTCAACATGGTGAAAGCCCATCTCTACTAAAAATACAAAAAAAAAAAAAATTAGCTGGGCATGGTGGCAGGTGCCTGTAATCCCAGCTACTTGGGAGCCTGAAACTGGGAAGAGGAGGTTGCAGTGAGCCGAGATTGTGCCATTGCACTGCAGCCTGGGTGACAAGAACAAAACTCCATCTCAAAACAAAACAAAAGAAAGGCTTACAGCCTGCAAGGTGTCCATCCCATAGGCTGAGAAGAATAGCCTCCAGAGAGACTGGAGACGGGGACTTCAAAGGAGGAGTGGTTGGGGTAGGAGCTTTATGCTGAACAGTTTCGTTAAACGTACACATTCAACA
>NC_037669.1:21762709-21790209 GCF_003255815.1 Theropithecus gelada | reverse complement strand
ATTTATTTAAATATTTATTTATTTATCTATTTATTTATTTATTTATTTTAGAGACAAGGTTCCATTCTGTTGTCTAGGCTAGAGTGTATGATCTTAGCTCCAGTGTGGCCAGGCTGGTCTCAAACTCCTGACCTCAAGTGATCCGCCAGCCTCAGCTTCCCATAGTGCTAGGATTACAGGCGTGAGGCACCATGCCTAGCCCGCCCGCCCTTCCTTCCTTCCTTCCTTCCTTCCTTCCTTCCTTCCTTCCTTCCTTCTTTCCTTTCCTTTCCTTTCCTTTCCTTTCCTTTCTCTCTCTCTCTCTCTCTCTCTCTCTCTCTCTCTCTTTCTTTTTAGAGACAAGGTCTCATTCTGTTGTCTAGGCTAGAGTGTATGATCTTAGCTCCAGTGCAGCCTGCAGTTCTTCGACTCACGCAATCATCCCACCTCAGTCTCCCAAGTGCCTAGGACTACAGGCGTGTACCACCATGCCCAGCTAATTTTTTAAATTTTTTGTAGAGATGAGTCTCACCATGTTGCCCAGGCTCATCTTGAACTCCTGGCTTAAAGCAGTTCTCCCACCTCAGCCTCCCAAAGCACTGGGATTACAGGAATGAGCTATCCTACCCACGAATCATTTTTCATAAATGACTTACACACAGTATTAGTCAGGGTTCTCCAGAGGGCCAGAACCAATAGGAGATATCTATATCTATATATCTATATATAGAGAGAGATACATAGATATAGATATATGGGGATTTTATTAGGGGGAATTGGCTTACACAATCACAAAGGTGAAGAAGTCTCACTAACAGGGTGTCCAAAAACTGGAGAACCAGAAAAGCTGGTGGCTTCATTCCAGTCCAAAAGCCTTAGAACTAGGAAAGACAAAAGTGTAGTCCCCAATCTGTGGCTGAAGGCCTAAGAGTCCCTGAGAGGCTGCTGGTGCAAGTTTCAGAGTCCAAAATCCAAAGAACCTGGAGTACGATGTGCAAGGGCAGAAGAAAGATGGCATCCCACTCGAGAAGGCAGCAAGAGAAAGAAAGCAGTATGTGCTGAGTATCCCCCTTCTTCTGTCTGTTTTGTCCTAGTTGGGCCAGTTGATTGGATGATGCCTGCTCACCTTGAGGGTGAGTCTTTCCCTCTCAGTCCACTGGCTCACAAGTCAATCTCCTCTGGAAACACCCTCACAGACACACGTAGAAACAATGATTCAGCATCTAAGCAACTGTCAATCCAATCAATTTGATATCAAATATTAATTATCACACCCACTAACTCCATCTTCAGATTATTTTATGGCAAATCTCAGATATATTACTTCTTTTTTTTTTGAGATGGAGTTTCGCTTGTTGCCCAGGCTGGAGTACAATGGCCGTGATCATGGCTCACTGCAACTTCCACGTCCTGGGTTCAAGCAATTCTTCTGCCCCAGCTTCCCAAGTAACTAGGATTACAGGTATGCACCATCACACCTGGCTAATTTTGTATTTTTTTAGTAGAGATGGGGTTTCACCATGTTGGTCAGGCTGGTCTCAAACTCCTGACCTGAATTGATCCAGCCACCTCAGCCTCCCAAAGTGCTGACATTACAAGCATGAGCCATCATGCCCAGCTCAGACATGTTATTTCATCTGTAAATATATTTAGTGTGTACCTTGAAAAAATAACTGAAAAATAGCCACAGTACAATCATAAAACATAAAAAATTAACAGTAAATCTTAATAACAAAAATCCAGTAAGTACTCTAATTACCCCAGGTCTGTCCAGCTTATTTAAGCAGGGCTTAAATGAAATCCATACATTGTAACTGGTTAATAACAAAGTCACTAAATTTTTTTTTTTTTTTTTTTCCTGAGACAGGATCTTGCTCTGTCACCCAGGCTGGAGTGCAGTGGTACAATCACATCTCACTGCAGCCTCAAACTCCTGAGTTCAAGCGATCCTCCCACCTCAGCCTCCCAAGTAGCTGCGACTACAGGCATGCACCACCATGCCCAGCTAAATTTTTTTTTAGATTTTGTAGTAACAGGGTCTCTCTAGGTTGACCAGTCTGGTCTCAAATTCCTGGCCTCAAGCTATCCTCTGGCCTTGTCCTCCCAAAGTGCTGGGATTACAGGCATGAACCACCACACCCTGCCCAAATTTCTTGTAATCTAAAGGCAGAGCCAGCTTCAAGTTGTGTGACCAGTGCAGTTGCATAGGGCACTGTGCTAAGGAGGGTCCCATATTTGAGGTTTAATTTTCTGCAGTTGCTGTCTTGAAAGTCTAATTCTATCTTTAATTTTGTGTTTTATCAGTGAAGTAGTACAAGAGAACAATAGAGCATGTGCCTAGGGCTGGTGTCTCAGCTAACGTGCAGTCTCGCTTTCTGCTGCTTTCCCAGCTGCCTCCACAGGCTGAGTCTGCAGTTCCCTGACAATAGCCTATCTTTCCCCTCCCCTCCAATACTATGGCTGCCCTCCTCCTTCCCCCAAGCTGGCAGCACCATCATACATTCTGCAAGTGACTTGATGCCCACCCCAGATCCAAGTACAAAACACATCCAAGGGGGGTTACCTGTCCTCTGTTGGTTTGGCCAGGAGAATAGTGGAATGAAATGGTTGGTTAGACTTTCCTGCCCCCAGCCAGGGCACTGCATGTTGGTCCAGTGGCTGGCTGGAGGGGGAACTCAACAGCTGGTGGGCCATGTGGGTGCATCAAATCACCTATGGCCCCTGGATACCAGTGAGTCCTGCACTGGCTGAGTAAATGTCCTCACCTGACAAAACATGATGTTAAATAACAAATGAAAAAATACTATGAAAAGTGGAGAGATAGATTGCAGAATAAAGGAAAATGCCTTATATTTTGGTATCTTTAATAGCAACTTTTTCTCGGTCTTTTTTTTTTTTTTTTTTTTTTTGAGACAGAGTCTCGCTCTGTCACCAGGCTGGAGTGCAGTGGTACGATCTCAGCTCGCTGCAACCTCTGTTTCCTGGGTTCAAGCAATTCTTCTGCTTCAGCCTTCTGAGTAGCTAAGACTATAGGCACCCACCACCACACCCAGCTAATTTTTGTATTTTTAGTAGAGATGGGGTTTCACCATATTGGTCAGGCTGGTGGCGAACTCCTGACCTCATGACCTGCCCGCCTCAGCCTCCCAAAGTGCTGGGATTACAGGCATGAGCCACCGCACCCGGCCTTCTAGGTCTTTGAAAAAGGGACCTCACACTTTCATTTTACATTGGGCCCTGCAAATTATTTATGTAGCTAGTCCTGTCTATAGGTGGGGTTTTTTTGTTGTTTTTTTGAGACAAGAGTTTTACTCTGTCCCCTAGGCTGGATGGAGTGCAGTCGTGCAATCTCGGCTCACTGCAACTCTCCCTCCCAGGTTCAAGTGATTCTCCTGCCTCAGCCTCCCAAGTAGCTGGGACTACAGGCACCTGCCACCATGCCTGGGTAATTTTGTATTTTTAGTAGAGATGGGGTTTCACCATGTTGGCCAGGCTGCTCTCAAACTCCTGACCTCATGTGATCCCCTCACCAGGCCTCCCAAAGTGCTAGGATTACAGGCCTGAGCCACTGTGCCCACCCCTTGTCTATACATTTTAATATCTATCTCTCCTTTCAATTCACATGTTGTTGGAAAAATTTATTTATTCTGTTTCTCAAACACTAGATTTTGCCAACTGCATCCCTCTGGGGTCATTTCACATGTTCCTCTGTCACCTGTATTTCCTACAGGGAAAGTTACTGTAGTAGTTAGATATAAAGGCTTGATTAGATTTAGAGTTTTTATTTATTTATTTTTTGAGATAGAGTCATACTCTTGTCACCCAGGTTGGAGTGCAGTGACTAATCTTAGCTTCCTGCAACCTCCACCTCCTGGGTTCAAGTGATTCTCCTGCCTCAGCCTCCCAAGTAGCTGAGATTACAGGCACCCGCCACCATGCCTGGCTAATTTTTTTGAATTTTTAGTAGAGATGGGGTTTCGCCGTGTTGGCCAGGCTTATCTTGAACTCCTGACCTCGTGATCCACCCACCTCAGCCTCCCAAAGTGCTGGGATATCAGGCATGAGCCACTGCGCCCGGCCTCCCTTTTAAAGCACTTTCTGAAGTCAAGCCTGATTCAGGATTGCAAGCCTTCAGAGAACTATGGTGGTAAAGTCTAAAAAGATAGAATCCTTTCCACACCTGAGAAGGCAGTATTTTTAGAAGGAAACACCAGACTCACACTTAAGTCACTGCAAAGGCATTCATGTTTATACATTTCCGAAATTGTCTTACTTGAACTTTATGTGACTTTTAGGACTGTTAAGACGCTTCCATAAATTTCTATGAGGTTACTGTTATGGATCTCTATCTTCTTTGACCTCATCTGCTCAGCCTCCTTCAATTTATTATTTTCCTCCATTCACCTATCCTTTAAATATAGTATTTCCTGATTCTTTTTTTCTTTCTTTTTTTTTTTTTTTTTGAGATGGAGTCTCATTCTGTCACCCAGTCTGCAGTGCAGTCATGTGATCTCACCTCAATGCAAACTCCAATTCCCTGGTTTAAGTGATTCTCCTGCCACAGTCTCCTGAGTAGCTGGGATTATAGGTGCCTGTCACTATGCCCAGCTATCCTGATTCTTTTTTTGATGACTTACTCTAGGCACCATTTCTAGGGGTGGTAGACACAGAAACATACTATCCAGATCCCCCTTCAAGCAAGGGCTTGCTGCCTCACAGTGGGCAGCATGGGCAGCAGCATCCTCCAGCTATCAGTAGGGCCTGGCTCAGCTGCTGAGTACCCCCTCACTTGAGGTCGTGACCTCCCTGGGGCAGCCCCCATGTAGTGACTGAGTAAGGTAGAAGTATAAAGAGGCTTCACCATTTAGCCCATCACAGAACACTCCAACAAACAATAATTGTTCCATAGCTCCTGGCAGGGTTGACTGAGGTTTATTGATTGATTGATTGATTGCAATGGCACAATCATAGCTCACTTCAGCCTCAAACTCCTGTGCTCAAGCAATCCTCCCGCCTCGGCCTCCCAAAGTGCTGGAATTACAGGCATAAGCCAGCATACATGGCCTGACTGAGGTTTAGTTGGGTCTATAACGTATACGACTTCTTTCTCTGCCTAACACTGTTTTCTCCCTCTTCCTTTCACAAGACTTGATCTGTAACAAATATCTTGAACCCCAAAGTCAGTCTCAGTAACTGTTCCTACAGAAACCAGCTTGTGACAGTAGGTGATATTATCCCACATATTCTGTCACCATAAGTTCATTACTACTAAAATATATCCTTGGCTGGGCATGGTAGCTCACGCTTGTAATCCCAGCACTTTGGAAGGCTGAGGTAGGCTGCTCACTTGAGTCCAGTTCAAGACCTGCCTGGGCAACATGGTGAAACCCCATCTCCACTAAAAATACAAAAAATTAGCTGGCCATGGTGGCAGACGCCTACAGTCCCAGCTATTCACGGGGCTGAGATGGGATGATCACTTGAGCCCAGGAGGTAGAGACTGCAGTGAACCCTGATCGTGCCACTGCACTTCAGCCTGGAGCCAAAGTGAGACCCTATCTCAAAAAAATAAAAAATAAAAAATAAAATACATCATATTACAAACACTCTTCTGAACATGTTTAACTTCCCACTACACAGTTGTACCTTAATATCCCTATCAGCATCTTGAACCCAGCCTTTTCAAAATTAACCCTTTCAGGCTGGGTGCAGCGGTTCATTCCTGTAATCCCAGCACTTTGGGAGGCCGAGGCAGGTGGATCACCTGAGGTCAGGAGTTCGAGACCAGCCTGACCAACATAGAAAAACCCCATCTCTACTAAAAATACAAAATTAGATGGGCATGGTGGAGCATGCCTGTAATCCCAGCTACTTGGGAGGCTGAGGCAGGAGAATCACTTGAACCCAGGAGGCAGAAATTGTGGTGAGCCAAGATCATGCCATTGCACTCCAGCCTGGGCAACAAGTCTCAAAAAAAAAAAAAAAAAAAAATTTACCCTGTTCCGGACAAACCTACTTCCTTCCTCTTATCTATCCTCTCCTGACAAACCTACTTCCTTCCTCTTATCTATCCTCTCTTGACAAATGATACCACCATTCACCAAGTCCCCATTGTCAATTTTTCCTTACCTCCTATATTACCTATTTCTCTGTTAACAAATTACTCCTCAAAATATAGCTTAAAACAACAAACATTTATAATCTAACAGTTTCTATGGGTTAGGAATTCAAGAGTGGTTTAGATGAGTGGAACTTGGAAGAGCAAGGAACAGGTTCTCCCTTAGATCCTTGATCCTGAAGGCACACAGATACCTTGATTTCAGCCTAGTGATACTAATTTTGAACTTACTGCCTCCAAAACTGTGAGAAAAAAATGTATCTGTGTTGTTACCAAGTCCATAGTAATTTGTTACAGCAACTACAGAAAACTAATATAGCAGGGAAATATGTACAAATGGGTGAAGAAACTGTGAAGGGAAGCATACACTGTTCTTAGAGGGACAGAGGCTGAAAAGGGCACCAAGTTTGATTCAGTATTGCTCCATAAATGAATAAAAAGAGAACAGAGTGTAGCTAAACCTTTTGCCTATGATAAAAGAGAAAGCATGGATAAAGTCAGCAATAATTTATGTAGTGTCAGAAGCTCTACTTTATGACACTGTATAATATAAATTCATTTAAGGGTCTCTCTCTGCAAAATTTCTCCCTATTCTAAGAGCATTTTGAGCACAATTTGTTTGTTATAGGAGTGTGTTACAAGGAACCCTGGCATACCAACTCAAGAAGGCCCTCCAGTAAAGAGTAAAATACTGCCAAAATCCCTAAGGCCCAGTTTCCTGCATTTCTTCCACAGAACCAGTCAGGCCAAACGTAATTTCAAAGAACAATAAAACAAAATCTTTCTAAAATATTGTGAAGGGACTATAAATTCTGAGGTTCTGTGGAGCAAAAAGGACTGCATTCCTTCAGATGGATCTTGGTTCCACTGGCTACCTAAACTCAGCTGTGCCTTGGATCTTGTAGAAGCCAGGACTATTTCCGAAAGATGTTTTGTTTGGGGTTTGTTGTTGTTTGTTTGTTTCGAGAAGGAGTCTCGCTCTGTCGCCCTGGCTGGAGTGCAGTGGTGTGATCTCGGCTCACTGCAACCTCCGCTTCCGGGGTTCAAGCGATTCTCCTGACTCACCAAAGTGCTGGGATTACAGGCCTGAGCCGCTGTGCCCGACCTCCCTTTTTTTTTTTTTTTTTTTTTTTTTGAGATGGAGTTTTGCTCTTCTTGCCCAGGCTGGAGTGCAGTGGCGCGATCTTGGCTAAATGCAACCTCAGCCTCCCCGGTTCAAGTGAGTCTCCTGCCTCAGCCTCCCAAGGAGCTGGGATTACAGGCACACGCCACCACGCCCGGCTAATTTTTGTATTTTTTTTTTTTTTTTTTTTGAGACGGAGTCTTGCTCTGCCGCCCAGGCTGGAGTACAGTGGCCGGATCTCAGCTCACTGCAAGCTCCGCCTCCCGGGTTCACGCCATTCTCCTGCCTCAGCCTCCCGAGTAGCTGGGACTACAGGCGGCCGCCACCTCGCCCGGCTAGTTTTTTTTTGTATTTTTAGTAGAGACGGGGTTTCACCGTGTTAGCCAGGATGGTCTCGATCTCCTGACCTCGTGATCCGCCCATCTAGGCCTCCCAAAGTGCTGGGATTACAGGCTTGAGCCACCGCGCCCGGCCTAATTTTTGTATTTTTAGTAGAGACGGGGTTTCACCATTTTGGCCAGGCTGGTCTGTAACTCCTGACCCCAGGTGATCCACTCACCTCGGTCTCCCAAAGCACCGGGATTACAGGCGTGAGTCGCCGCATCTGGCCACCTAACTCATTCTTAATACTGGTTTCAGGCAGGGCGCGCATAGCGGCGGGTGCCTGTAATCCCAGCTACTCGGGAGTCTGAGGCAGGAGAATCGTTTGAACCCGGTGGACGGAGTTTGCAGTGAGCTGAGACCACGCCACTTCACTCCAGCCTGGGTGAAAGAGCCAAACTCCGTCTCAAGAAAAAAAAACAAAAAAGACTGGCTCCAACACATTTGTACAGTTTGCGTAACATTAGTCAGCCAACTTGTTAGACATTCCAAATCTCTTCAACCAGCTATCTTACAAAACCTTTTTAGCGTGACTTGCATACATAGACAGCAGAAATCAATCTTTACGTTTGTTTCCTAGTCATATACTGCAGCCTCCCACAGAATTCAAGAATTGCCTCTGGCCACTCCTTGTCAGACGATGAAATACGTAACAGATTGAGCCCTTGGCCTCCAAGCGGGGCTCCACCGACCCCCTCAGCTTCACTAGGCACCAGCTCCGAATTGTAGTTCTTAGGCAGGTACTTAATAGGAATTCTGGAAACTGAATGAGCTCATGTTTGCAAAGCCTTTGGCGTAATTCCCGGCACAGAGAAAGCGCTCAATGAATGTTAATTATAATTAATGCAAAGCGCCAACGTGCACTGTTTGATTCGCACAGCCTGGGAAACAGTTCGGTTGTCATTACTTTCTTATGGTTAAAGTATTCAAATAGTTAAACTATTAATTTGTTTGGTTGAGGAAATGGGCCAGCAGGGAAGGCAAAATGTGACTTGTTTTACCTGCGGGGCATTCGTCTTTGGGTCTCTTTATGATAAGAGACAGGACACTTTTCTCTTCAGTTCACATTCCCTGCAGCCGGAAGATGGCTCTAGAATACTTGGCAGTAAGACAGAATGGGCCGGGCGCGGTGGCTCACGCCTGTAATCCCAGCACTTTGGGAGGCCGAGGAGGGGGATCACCTGAGGTCAGGAGTTCGAGACCAGCCTGACCAAATTGGAGAAACCACGTCTCTACTAAAAATACAAAATTAGCCGGGCGTGGTGGCACATGCCAATCCCAGCTACTAGGGAGGCTGGGGCAGGAGAATCGCTTGAACCTGGGAGGCGGAGGTTGTGGTGAGCCGAGATCGCGCCATTGCACTCCAGCCTGGACAATAAGAGCGAAACTCCGTCTCAAAAAAAAAAAAAAACGGAGAGATAGAATGACTCAGAAACCAACTGTCTGACTGCCTTTTTGGCAGGCCCTCTGGGCCCGAGAATCCTCCAGCAGCCTCTGGAAGAATTCCGCCAGAGGAAGTCAGTTGTCACGGAAAACGAGATCTTCCGCCTCACGATGATACGTCATCAAGGAGCGCCGGGAACATCGAAGGATTTTGGGGGAGGAGAGTTCCGGCCCCCAGCCCCTCCACGACCTTATAAGGTCTCTTCCCATGATTCTCTCTTTCTCTTCGCCATCTCTTCTCTTCCCGTGTATCCGTCGCCATGAAGTAAGCACGACCCGTGGTTCCCAATCCGCTTACATCCTCGGGCAGAACGCCTCTCTGTCGTCCCTGGCATGGCTGTAGACACCCTCCCTGATGGACTTTCACTTTTTGTTGCAGGGTGGAGCTGTGCAGTTTTAGCGGGTACAAGATCTACCCCGGACACGGGAGGCGCTACGCCAGGACGGACGGGAAGGTAAAAAGCCGCGTCGGCTTAACCTAGCTTCTTGTACTCCGAGGAGGAAAGGCTGGTCTAATTCGGTTTAGACGGGTTCATTCCCCACATCACCACTGACCTCTGGAACGCTTCGTGGACGCTCTGTGGACTGGTCGTTAGGACCAGACACCTCTAAGTGAACCAGCGTTGATTACTTACTGTGAGCCAGGTCGGACGTCAGGAGGGGTTTATGTAACTGATGTCCCTGTGTAAGGGAAATAACTGAGGTACCGAGATAATTGGTAGTTTCCCCTTGGAATCCCGGGATGGACAAGAGCAGAATGCTTCCCAGAAGGATGCACCACCCTGTCGTTTGCTATGAGTTTAGATTTCCTGCTCTCGAGAAAAGATTAAACGCAAGCACCTTCATAGTGTCGCACAGTTACCTGCCAGTTACGTGACAGCCTTTTGGTTCTTGTGGGCTTCAGTTTTGTAAAATAAGCCAGAACTAGCATATTGATCTTCTAAGGATTCCAAGCTCATTCAGCCTCTTGTATTTTCTATAAATAGGTAATTCCTTTGAATTTGTCACTCCAGGTTTTCCAGTTTCTTAATGCAAAATGCGAGTCGGCGTTCCTTTCCAAGAGGAATCCTCGGCAGATAAACTGGACTGTCCTCTACAGAAGGAAGCACAAAAAGGGTCAGTCGGTAAGTGGAATACGCCTTGATATTGGGAGCTATCTCTTAAGTTGTCTGAGCTCTCTGAACGTTGGTTTTCTGCTCTGTAAAATTAAATCAGACTGTATGCGAAAGAGTTCTTAAACTGTAAAGCATCAGCGAAATGCAAAAGATATTATAAACTGTCTCTATACATCTTAGGCTAGCAGCAACACCAAGTTGAAATTTTAAAGTCAGATAAATTACGTTAAGCACATTTGGGTTATAGGGCAGGTTGGAAAGGCTTAGTTTTCCAGTGGGAGGAAATTGAGAACTTAACCATAATTTGGTTTTGATTGGAGTATTTACAGGATTAGTCCTAACGTAGCCAGTCCACCATACTGGTTCATTCTCAAGACAATGGTTTTTCTGGTCCTTGTTAAGTGTCCTTTTAGCTGGGTTATACATGAGAAAAAGTTTGAGTGGCATGGTGGGACTGGTATTCAGTAGGCTTGGGAATACTTAGCACCTTCTGTATGAAGGACTTTTCTAGGTCTTGTGAGAAATAAATGCCATCAGACATAAAATATGTTGACAGTTCAGAGGAAGGAGAAACTTAAAAGTGGATATGACACACCTGTTAGGGTGACCATTAAGAAAAAAACAAAACAGGAATTACAGGTGTTGATGAGGATGGGGAGAAATTGGAACCTTTGTGCATTGCTAAATATGTGGCAGCTGTGAAAAACCGTTTGGTGTTTTTCTCAAAAGGGTAAACATAATTATCCCAGCAGTTCCACTTGTAAGTTATACCCCAAAACAGTTGAAAGCGGGGACTCATAACTTGTACATCAGTGTCATAGCAAATCCGGGGTTGGTGGCAGCGGCTGTACTCTAGCTGCTCCTGAGGCCAAGGTGGGAGGATTGTTTGAGGCAACATAGGAGACCTTTAAAAAAAAAATGTTATTTAGATGGATAATGGTGATAGCTACACAGCGCTATGAATGTACCTAAGGCCACTATACTTTTTTATTGAGACGGGTTCTCTTGCCCAGGCTGGAGAGCAGTGGCAGGATCACAGCTCACTCCACCTCAACCTGGGCTTAAGTGATCCTCCCACCTCAGCCTACCCAGTGGTCCACAGGCACATGCCACCATGGCCCAGCTATTTTTTAAATATATTTTGAGGAGACAGAAATCTTTGGGATGTTGCCCAGTTTTGTCTCAAATTCTTGGGCTCAAGTAATCCTCCTGCCTTGGCCGCCAAAAGTACTGGCATTACAGATGTGAGCCATCCTGCACGGCTAAATTATACCTTAAGTTAAAATGAAGCCGGGCATGGTGGCTGACATGCCTGTAATCCCAGCACTTTGGGAGGCCGAAACAGGCAGATCACGAGGTCAGGAGTTCAAGACCAGCCTGGCCCACAGAGTGAAACCCCATCTCTACTAAAAATAGCAAAAAAAATTAACCGGGTGTGGTGGCAGGCACCTGTAGTCCCAGCTACTTGGGAGGCTGAGGCAGGAGAATAGTTTGAACCCAGGAGGCAGAGGTTGCAGTGAGCTGGGACTGCGCCACTGCACTCCAGCCTGGGTAATGAAGTGAGGCTCTGTCTCAAAAAAAAAAAAAAAAAAGTTAAAATGGGCCTAATGCAGTGCCTCACGCCTGTAATTCCAGCACTTTGGGAGGCCCAGGCAAGAGGATCCCTTGAGCTTGAGCCCAGGAGTTTGAAACCAGTGTGGGCAACGTAGTAGCGAAGACCCCACTTTCTATTTAAAAAAATAGAAAACAGGCTGGGGATGGTGGCTCACGCCTGTAATTCCAGCACTTGGGGAGGCCAAGGAAAGAGGAGCCCTTGAGCTTGAGCCCAGGAGTTTGAAACCAACCTGGGCAACGTAGTAGTGAAGACCCAGTTTCTATTTAAAAAAATAGAAAACAGGCCGGGGATGATGGCTCATGCCTGTAATTCTAGCACTTGGGGAGGCCGAGGCGGACGGATTGCCTGAGCTCAGGAGGTCGAGACCAGCCTAGGCAACATGGTGAAACCTGGTTTCTACTAAAAATACAAAAATTAGCCAGGTGTGGTGGCAGGTGCCTGTAATCCCAGCTACTTGGGAGGCTGAGGCAGAATTGCTTGAACCCCGGAGGCGGAGGCTGCAGTGAGCCAAGATCATGCCACTGCACTTCAGCCTGGGCAACAGAGCAAGGCTTGGTCTTTTTTTTTTTTTTTTTTTTTTTTAAAAAAAAAAAGGTTAAAATTGTCAACTTTACATTTTTACCACAATAAGAAAAATGTTTGTGTTGGTTTGAGACAAAAATATTAAGCAGGTAAATACTGCCATTTACTGTAGAAAAACTGCCATTTTACTGTAGAAACAAGATTTCATCTTTCTAAAAAGTTTAAAATTAGAATGTCTGTAAACCACCAATGTGCTTTATTTTTGTTAAAAGTTGTTTTTTTTTTTGAGACGGAGTCTCGCGCTGTGTCACCCAGGCTGGAGTGCAGTGGCGCGATCTCAGCTCACTGCAAGCTCCGCCCCCCGGGTTCACGCCATTCTCCCGCCTCAGCCTCCCGAGTAGCTGGGACTACAGGCGCCCGCTACCGCGCCCGGCTAGGTTTTTGTATTTTTAGTAGAGACGGGGTTTCACCATGTTAGCCAGGATAGTCTCGATCTCCTGACCTTGTGATCCACCCGCCTCGGCCTCCCAAAGTGCTGGGATTACAGGCTTGAGCCACCGCGCCCGGCCACACTTTTTCAAATATACTTTGTTCTTGGACTTAAAGGTGCACTGCAAGATCTTTTTCTCATAAATACTGTAGTACAGGTTTCCAATATAGAATGTACAGGAAATGTTAGATTCCACAACGCCTTCTTAGACATATCCTACCTAACATTTGGTGGCTCTCCTGTCAAATCATTGTCTAACTTGAGTATTTCTCCTAGTGACAGTCCTTTGAGTTAAAACAGCTGAATTTGATAATTTTTTTCAATAAGTAAATTCTTAAAAGTATAAATAGTCTTCATTTATACTATGCAGTTCATGGAATAACCATTTTCCTTAGAGTTCAATTTTTTGTGTGTCTCTTTAAGGTAAAAAATGGCTAGGATTTGTAATAGAGAGCTTAATCCATAAGTGGAAAACATGTTTTATTTTCAAATAATTGTATGAATTATTTTTTGTTGAATATGAATATTAAAAGACTTCATTTGCCCTGTCTTAAAAGACTTAATTTTTCCTCCCTCTAAATTCTTGAAGGAAGGTTCCTAAGTGTGCCCCTCATCTTTGTTTTACAGGAAGAAATTCAAAAGAAAAGAACCCGCCGAGCAGTCAAATTCCAGAGGGCCATTACTGGTGCATCTCTTGCTGATATAATGGCCAAGAGGAATCAGAAACCTGAAGTTAGAAAGGCTCAACGAGAACAAGCTATCAGGTGAGGAATGCTTTCATTATGAGCGTTTCACCTATTGGGATGGATTTTAGGTTTGGGTCTTCAGTAATTAAAGTTACCATATAGTCTAATATATTTTAAGGTGATTTGGTGGTTAATGAAAATTATTGACAAACTCTTTGGATTTAGCCTACAAATAAATGCAGGAGGGGAAGGAAGGAATATGGTCATTGTACTTGTGCAGTACAGTCTAACTCTAATAGTAAGTTGTACCACTAAGGAGTAAAGTGCTTTTGCCTTAAGTTATTTTTACCCCACAGGGCTGCTAAGGAAGCAAAAAAGGCTAAGCAAGCATCTAAAAAGACTGCAATGGCTGCTGCTAAGGTAATTATGGGGTTTCTTGACTTTCTTGAACAGTACAACAGGAAAATTTCTTTTTCCTTTTTTTTTTTCCTCTCTCTCTCTTTTTTTTTGAGACGGAGTCTTGCTCTGTTGCCCAGGATATGGAATGCAGTGGCATGATCCGATCTTGGCTCACTGCAACCTCTGCCTCCCGGGTTCAAGCAATACTCCTGCCTCAGCCTCGCTAGTAGCTGGGAGTACAGGTGCACACCATCAGACCTGGCTAATTTTTTTTTTTTTTTTTTTTTTTTTTCTTCCAGTAGAGAGAGGGTTTCACCATGTTGGACAGGCTGGTCTTGAACTCTTGACCTCAGGTGATCCGCCCACCTCAGCCTCCCAAAGTGCTGGGATTATAAGTGTGCGCCACTGCACCCAGCTGGAAAATTTGTTTTCAATCTAAATTGTGATAAAGTTTCACCGTTTTAAGGTATTGATTGCAAGGCTCAATTGGAAATGATGTTGGTAACCAATTAATTGGTTCAGGTCTCCAGAGGGCTCATCCTCTCCATAAGCCAAAGTATCTGTTACTGTTAGGAATTGGGAAAAATAAAGGTTGGCTTTTGGTTTTTTTTTTCCCTTCAACACAGGGTCTCACTCTGTAGCCCAGCTGGAGTGCGGTGGCACAGTCACGGCTTGCTGCAGCGTCAACCTCCTGGGCTCAAGTGATCCTCCTGACTCAGCCCCCTAAGTAGCTGGGACTACAGGCAAGCGCTACCATGCCCAGCTAATACGTGTTTTAGTTGAGATGGTTTCGCCACGTTGCCCAGGCTGGCCTCAAACTCCTGAGCTCAAGCGATCCACCTGCTTTAGCACCCCAAAGTGTTAGGATGAGCCCCTGCACCCTGCCTGGTTTTGAAAGTTACTATGGTTATCTACATTGATAACATTGAGAAAAGTTGAGTAAACACTGTACTGTTACTGAGAACTTTTCTGTGAGGTTCTGTTAGGATGCATTTCAGGATCCTACACTGCACTTGGTTGTGTCTCCTTACTTTCCTCCAATCTGTGATGGTCTCTTAGTCTTTGTCTTTTCATTGTAAAGATGGGCTTTAAATATTTAAGGGGAGTCACATTAAAAGATTGTCATTAGGAATGCAGTTAAATTACTAAGAAAGTGATCTAAGCTACATAAACAATCTGGATGTGAGAGATGGGTAATAATAGTGTAACAAAAGGTTTGTGGAGTAATATCACGTTACCTTTTTACAGGCACCTACAAAGGCAGCACCTAAGCAAAAGATTGTGAAGCCTGTGAAAGTTTCAGCTCCCCGAGTTGGTGGAAAACGCTAAACTGGCAGATTCGATTTTTAAATAAAGATTGCATTATAACTCTAGGTTGTGCTGGATTTTTTTTTTTTTTTCTTGTAACAGGCATGTTGGATTTACTTGGTCATAGGTGACCTAGTAAAGAATGTAAGACATAGGTATTATATTAAAAAGTCTATTGCTCAGGAATAATGCATCCTATAAAGTAAGCCTCTTCTTGGAGAGAGGTTAAGCAAAATGATGTAAGAAGATGGGTATGGTCAGATGCTACCTTTGCTTGGCTGGGGTGTATGGGGCACATTACAAAAACTTCATTGCCTTAACTCTTCGGTTACAATGCTGTAAGTATTAGGATGTTGCTGGTGCAGGGGCCTATGCCTGTACCTGTAATCCCAGCATTTGTAAGACCAAAGCCAGGTGATCACTTGAGCTCAGGAGTTCAAGACCAGCCTAAGTGACATGGCAAAACCCCATCTCTACAAAAACATACAAAAGTGAGCCAGGTATGGTGGAGAGTGCATGTAGCTTCAGCTGGGAAGCTGGGAGTGTGGAAAGTGGAAGGATCACTTGAGCCAGGGAGGTCAAGGCTGCAGTGAGCTGAAATCGTGCCACTGTACTCTAGCCTGGGTGACAACAAGACCCTGTATCAAAAAACCAAAAGATGTACTTTAAAAATGATTCTCGTTAAACTACCTTTTCCCATGATAGACAAATTTAGTTTATATTGGTTTGCTTATAGTCATTGTTACCTCGCCTACCATTTGCTAATAGCTGAGTTGAAGGTGCTAAAAACTTACCAGCTATATTAATCTGCTCTTGCTTTCAGAAAGTAATGTCTAAATGAAAAGCACTGCTGCTTGAATAAAGAGTATCCTGGCCGGGCGCGGTGGCTCAAGCCTGTAATCCCAGCACTTTGGGAGGCCGAGACAGGCGGATCACAAGGTCAGGAGATCGAGACCATCCTGGCTAACGGTGAAACCCCGTCTCCACTAAAAAATACAAAAAAAAAACTAGCCAGGCGAGGTGGCGGGCGCCTGTAGTCCCAGCTACTTGGGAGGCGGAGCTTGCAGTGAGCTGAGATCCAGCCACTGCACTCCAGCCTGGGCGACAGAGCGAGACTCCATCTCAAAAACAAAACAAAACAAAACAAAAAGTATCCTTGGCTAAATTCCCAGAGTAGTTTGTTGAGCTGGGGGCTTGCCACAGCCATGTTAAATTACAAAAGATGTCTGAATAAACTGATATTCAAGAGATTTATTTACTTATTTTGAGATGGAGTCTCCTGGTGCCCAGGCTGGAGTGCAATGGCACGATCTCAGCTCACGGCAACCTCCATCTCCTAGGTTCAAGTGATTCTCCTGCCTCAGCCTCCTGAGTAGCTGGGGTGTTACAGGCACATGCCACCATGCCTGGCTAATTCTATTTTTAGTAGAGACGGGGTTTCTTCATGTTGGTCAGGCTGGTCTCGGACTCCTGACCTCAGGTGATCCTCCTGCCTCAGCTTCCCAGAGTGCTGGGATTAACAGGTGTGCGCTACCACCCGCAGCCTGAGATTTACATATTTAAGATGTGATAAAATAGTAATCACAGCTTACATGTGAAGAATAGGCTTCTACTTCTACAGAAAGTAGGTCATTTTTACCTGCCAACCTGTGCCAACTTGCAAGGATACAACAGTGGACAAATCAGTCCTCTTTAGGGAAACATGATTTTACACATATACTAGGTGAGGGTATATAGTGAATGTCAATATTTTCCTCCATCCCTATCCTATCCAAGGTGATAGAATTTTTTTTTTCTAGTGCATGTTAACATTCAGACGTCCAAGTGTTATGGGTAAAATGAGTAAGTCCTTTTGAGAACCTGAAAATGTAAACTAAAATCAATATAAGAAATGTAAAACACAGGCTTTTGCTCATAAAAGCAAAATGTTAAGATTTTGCATGGTTAAGAATCTTTTTGTAATAATGTTATGTTTTATTTAGGGAATTACTGGGAAAATAAAGTCATTATACCCAACTTGAATGTAAAGCTATGCTTGCTAATATTTGGAGAATAAAATGGCCCCTTAAAGTATTGCTTTTCTGGGCTAAATGTTGGCTTTTAAGGAAGTGGAGCTGCCCATTCTCATTACCCTTGAGTCTTAGGTAACCTGGGACCCAGAAGAAGCTAGAAATACACACTACCTGTTCTCACTACAGCAAGTTTAGCTTTACTCAGGAAGGCAACTTGGCCACTGGGAAAGCATTTTATTAAAACGTGTGTTTCTATTGGCCCAAGGGATAATGCGTGCATCAGCAGACTTGTCAGTGCTTACAGGTGGTGGTTTGGCAAAAAAGGGATTTTTTTTTTTAACTCTTCTACATCCTATCTGTATTGTTTACAGATTTGAATGTATTCACTTAATAAATAATATTTAATATCAATTAACTTAAAATGTTTATTTTTTTTTGAGACGGAGTCTCCCTCTGTTACCCAGGTTGGAATGTAGTGGCACAATCTCGGCTCACTACAACCTCCGCTTCCCGGGTTCAAGCGATTCTCCTGCCTCAGCCTCCCGAGTAGCTGGCACCACAGGTGTGTGCCACCATACCCAGCTAATTTTATTTTTAGTAGAGACAGGGTTTCACCATGTTGGCCAAGATGGACTCCATCTCCTGACCTCGTGATCTGCCCGCCTCGGCCTCGCAAAGTGCTGGGATTACAGGTGTGAGTCACCACGCCCGACCAAAATATTTGAAGACAGTCAATATGACAGGAGACTGGGGCTGGCTCAACACGTAGACCAGCTGCACAGAGGGTGCATTTGGTCTTCCGCTCTCACTGCCCCACCCCGTGGGGGAAGAGGTACAGCTCCATGTTTAAATTCCTCCTTTGAGCTATAGTGGCAAACTCAGCAACTAAGTAGGTCTCAGGCCTGTAGTTTATTTTTCTTTCGGGACTTGATGGCTCATGTCCCTGCACCTGGAATCTTTTTCAAGGATGTCCGGGCCATCTGGGAACTGCTGCGTGTACACACACACACACAAACACGCCCCTAACACCAGAGGTTGGGTGTATCATTCTGTTTTCGAGCCTACTGTATTCACCTGTCTGCCCCGTCAGCTACTTCTACAAGGGTCAAAGGGCCTCACCCAGAGACTACAGACCCCCTGGTGGAGAAGTGTACTGGCCGTTTCTGCAGCTGGACCCCTCGGCCTAAAATGTTCTGGCTTTAACAAAGAGGCGACAGTGTCCAACCCCAGTCCCCGAGGAGGGATGTCAGCCCTGGGCTCCTGTGAGCGCTGCAGATTCGTTCCAGAGAAGGGTGACCGGGGTCGCTGCTCCGGGAATACCAGCTAAATATCTGAATTAGCATCCTCAGCACGCGCTGGGAGACGCAGTTCAAGTCTGCTCCCCTTCTTGTGCCCTTATATATACTTGGTGCAAAATGGAGAACCTTTTCCCCTACGTTTGTGTAAAAACATATGTAAATAAAGCTTTATAATAATGTTACTGACCCCCTTTTCCACTCGCAATAAGATTGACTATATATGCTGATCATTCCAGAAAAATCTCGACTCTTCCTTGAGTAGTCTGGAGCTAGCAGGTGCACTGAAAATGTTACAACTGTTAACTGAAATCTAAATTTCCATGTGAATGGGCTGTCTCTGGTCCCCTGTCCAGAGACTAATATTTTTCCAAAAGTCTGAAAATACGCTTTTATGATATCGGGAGTCTCAAGGTAAACGTAAAAACGGACTCCTTTACCCCTTCGGATGTCGCCCATGAACTCACAACTGGCCACCAGCTCCCCCTTCACGTGGCTCCTTAGAAAGCGTGGAAAAGGGAAAAATGAATAGAGAAACTGCCAGGACTTAAGATGTCTGCTTTGAAGACCCTTCGAGTTGCAATGAAGGGCCTACCCGCTTCCAAAATGTCCACCCGCAGTCCTGACGTCACTGGATCGGCTCCATCAAGCCAGAAAACGAGAGTGCGCTCCAATCAGGGCTCAGTCCCCGCCCTTGGCTTGCGTCACTTCCGGTGGTGCAGCAGCCATTTTGTCAGTCGCCAGCGGATCCCGCGCGCTGGGGAAGTGCAGTTCCCCCTGGTTACCAACTCGTCCCCTTTTCCTTAGGACTAAGGGAGCCGTCGAAGAGTGCTCGCCAAAGGCGCAGCCGTTTCTCCCTGCGGTGCCGCCGCTCCTGCTGCAGCCGCCCGTAGGTAGTGGGCCGTTTTTCTCACCTGTCCCTGACAGGCGCCCTCAGGGAGCCGCGGTCCGCGATGTCAAGCGAGGAGAGCTACCGGGCCATCCTGCGTTACCTGACGAACGAGCGCGAGCCGTACGCGCCGGGCACCGAAGGCAATGTCAAGCGTAAAATCCGAAAAGCTGCCGCCTGCTACGTGGTGCGCGGCGGGACTCTGTATTACCAGCGGCGGCAGCGACACCGCAAGACCTTCGCGGAGCTGGAGGTGGTGCTGCAGCCGGAGCGACGCCGGGACCTCATCGAGGCGGCGCACCTGGGTCCCGGCGGCACTCACCACACCCGGCATCAGACTTGGCACTACCTGTCCAAGACGTACTGGTGGCGAGGTGAGACCTGGCCCGCGGTAAGGGGGCGAGCTGGCGACTCGTTGCCTGGGCAAGGCTCGCTGGCGAGGCCTGTTTGCGCACCCACGAGTCGGAGGATCTCGGACGCCTCTGGGCGTCGGAGCTGCTGCTGCCAGGCGGAGCCGAGAGGGTGGGGGACGCGAAAGGAGCCGCACTTCCCACAGGAAGGAGGCCGGCGAAGCTGGGGGCGGGTCCTGGCCCAGGGTGGGACCAAGGGGGCTTCCCCGGAGGCCGGGCCTGCCGCGGGGAGGGGCCGGACGCCTGGGCTGCGCCAGGTCCGCCTCCTTGGGCGGCCCGTGGAGGCTGAGGCCCCGGCCCTCCGGAGGTGGCGTTTGGCCCGCGGCAGTGAAGGCTGCGGGGTGCACGTTTTCAACTCTGTGCTGACGTTTGGAGGGAGGGACTAGTCACTCGAAGCCGGGTCTCCCGTTTCTTTAGTGCTACGCTTGGGTTTTGGCGAGCAAGTATGAGCTGCTCTGGACACATTCGGTAGTGTTCCTCAAATTTCGTCGCTGCCGCGTAAATAAGGCATAACACAATTATTTGCAGAAGTGATAAGCAGTGATTGGGAAATCGCCTTGAGCGTTTTTTTTAAGAACAAGAATTAAATGTAAAAGATATCAGATACTCTTTTTTTGGTTGGTTGGTTGGTTGGTTTTGCGGTGAGGGGAGGTTGGTTGGTTGAGTGGACACGGGTCTCGCCACATTCCCCAAGTTGGTCTCCATCTGGCCTCAAACGATCCTCCCGCGTCGGCCTCCCAAAGTGTTGGGATTTCAGGCATGAGCCACGGCGCCCAGCTTGATATTCGTAACTCTGAATGTTTTAATAATCTTTCCCCTAATGTGAAAAACGCGTTTGGGAACTGTGTAGCATTGTATATACGCAGAAAAGATATGATTACTGTGACTTTTTGATTGTCAAAAAATAGAGCTCTAAAGTTACTTGACTCTTTGGGAACCAGTTGTAGGGGAGGAGAGCAAGTGCCTTGGCTTCTCAACCATCTTCCCTCTCCACAGTTGATGAATATTCAAACTGTCAGAATTAGTAACAGTTTACAGTCTCATTTAAGAAAGTTTTTTAGGAACAGTTCTGTCACTCTCCATATGGCTACGGAAAAGTTAATTCATAAGTCTTGGTTACTTCGTCTGTGAATAAGGAAATTACTGAATAGTTTCTAAATTATTTTCGGTTTATAAACGTCAAGTTTATTCGTTTACGAACTAGTGGATAATCAAATTCTTCCATTTATTTTCCATTTTAAACCAGTATCTGAATTAAATTCCTGTAAGGACAGACAAATGCGAAGAGTAAATTTGAGGTAATGAAGTAATCACTGCATTTTGTTTGGATGGGTTTGGGTAGACATTTGTTGAACAAATGTCTCACACTGAATACTTCAGAATTTGTTAAAGATGATCATTTTAACTATAGGTAATACTGCAAGCTTATATATGCAGGATATAGTCGTTAGCACTTGGCATTTATTTAACCTTCCTAAAACCTTAATACTTATCTCCTTTTTTCCCTGGGAGACAGAGTGTAGGGCGGCTTGCTTCTTGCTGCAGTGACACGAAAACAGCTCACTGTAGCCTCGACCTCCTAGGCTCAGATGATCCTCCCATTTCAGCCTCTGTTTTACAGATGAAAAAACTAAAAGCACTAGAATGTTAAATAACACAACAAAAGTCACACAGCTGACCTTTGTGATCTTACACTTTTCTTAACCCAGTGTTATGTGGTATTTTGTGTTCAGAATTTTCTTTTTCTAAGTTGATTATCTGTGAGTGATTCCAATCCAGTTTTTTGTTGGTTTTTTTAATTTTTAGTGTGCGGTGTCTTAAAAGACAAAAACCTGAGACGATGTTTTATTTATTTATTTATTGAGACAGAGTCACTCTCGCCCAGGCTGGAGTGCAGTGGCGTGATCTCGGCTCACTGCAAACTCCGCCTCCTGGGTTCAAGCGATTCTCCAAAGTAGCTGGGATTACAGGTGCCCGCCACCACGCCCGGCTAATTTTTCTATTTTTAGTAGCGACGGAGTTTTACCATGTTGGCCAGACTGGACTCGAGCTCCTGACCTCAGGTGATCTGCTCACCTTGGCCTCCAAAAGGGCTGGGATTATAGGTGTAAGCCACAGCGCCTGGCCAGTACAACCTCTTTTGGTCTCTAAATCTACACTCATATAAATGCTTTTTGGAGAAAAGTTATATTTAATTCGAACCCATTGTATCTTTCTTCCTTTTTTCTTTCTTTTTCTTTCTTTCTTTTTTTTTTTTTTTGTTTTTGAGACAGAGTCTTGTTCTGTCACCCAGGCTGGAGCGCAGTGGCGCGATCTCGGCTCACTGCAGCCTTCACCTCCCAGGCTCATGTGATTCTGGTGCCTCAGCCTCCAGAGTCGCTGGGACTACAGGCGCGCTCCACCACAACTAGCTAATTTTTGTGTTTTTAGTAGAGACGGAGTTTTGCTATGTTGGCCACGCTAGTTGTCTGGAACTTCTTATCTCAAATGATCCGCCCACCTCAGCCTCCCGTGCGTGAGCCACGCCCCAAGCCCCACTGTTTCTTTATGTTCTGCAAAAACAAAAAGTCTCTGTAAACCAGTAAATTTGGCAAATTCCTAGGTTAAACAGGTTTCTTCACCGTAGAAGTCAGAGGTTCTGATATGATAATATCAATTGTATATAGCTAAAATTTTTCTGAATTTATGACTTCAGTGTATACTTTTATAATCAGTGTAGGACATAATATAATTTGGAAAATATTGCTTGAATACTATATGAAGATTGAAAGTGTAAGGAACTTGGTGGCTGGGCAAGGTGGCTCATGCCGGTAATCCCAGCACTTTAGGAGGCCGAGTCGGGCAGATCACCTGAGGTCAGGAGTTCGAGACCAGCCTGGCCAAAATAGTGAAACTCCATCTGCTAAAAATACAAAAAATTAGCTGAGTGTGGTGGTGGAGGCCTGTAATGCCAACTACTCGGGAGGCTGAGGCAGGAGAATCACTTGAACCCGGGAGGTGGAGGTTGCAGTGAGCTGAGATCCCACCACTGCACTCCAGCCTGGGCGACAGAGAGATATTCCATCTCAAAAAAAAAAAAATAAAAAGTATAAGGAGCTTTGTATAATTCGGCATTTTAAAACACTTCTCAGGAATATAGTGTATACCTCTATCATTTTAGCTAATAACCTTTTCATTTGTACCTATTTGAAGATTTGTGGGTAATTTTCTGCCCTAGGTATGGACAAGCATGCTCTTGTATAAGTAGAATAATATACTGAAAATCCCGTGACTTCTGGAGGCCTAGCTCTGCCATTTTACTAGATGTGACTTTGGACAAGTTTCGTTCCTCTTAGGGCTTTATTTTCCTCTTGTATAGAATGGGAATTAATTGTTGTCTGTCTTACAAGGATGATAGTGGGGTGTGTGTGTATGTGTATATATATATAAACCTTATCCCTGCTCCCTCACCCCTACCCCAGCATGCCGGGAGCTAGAAGTTGAAATTCAAAATCGTCTTTTGTGAGTGTATACAGTCAACCTTTGTTAGATTGCATATGCTATTGTTTCACACAACCCTAAAATCTCACAGCTTTTTTGAAACAAAAGATTTATTTTAAACTTTCATTACAAGTTTTGGTTGTAGTCCTTGTTCCAGGCTACAGATTGGTTTCAGCTTTTTTCATCTGAAATTCAGGTTTAAGAACAACATCCCTCTGGGACATGCTGTTCTTTGTAAGAGGGGACAAAGATCAGATAACTGGTGCAAAATATTCGGTACCTCTTAAGGTTGTGTTCAGATATGGTACACATCATGTATGCAGATCAAATCATATGGTCAAGCCTAATGTCACTGGGGTGGAGAAGTATTGGCTTGAGCCATATTAAATTGTTAATTTGTTTGGTTTTGTTTTGAGACAGAGCCTTGCTCTGTCGCCCAGGCTAGAGTGCAGTGGCACATTCTCAGTTCACTGCAGCCTCCGCCTCTCGGGTTATAAGTGAGTCTCCTGCCTCAGCCTCCGGAGTAGCTGGGATTACAGGTGTGTGCCATCACGCCCTAAAGTGTTAATTTGCATAGGTCAAAAACAGGTGAATATTGGCAGTTTCATGTAGTTCCTCTTGCATGAAAACATTGCAACTCACATGAAAATGAGTGGAGCTATATAGTCATCTTATGATTGGAGAAACACATAACTGGGAATAAACAAAAAAAAATTACCTCAGCAGGAGAACATCATTTCTAACCTTATATTTTTTGGAAAAAAGTATATTTTACATTCTAATAAACTCTACATATTTTATGGGATATATACTGAAACATGTTAATGTACACAGATTAATATATTTTACTGTTTTCAGTTAACAGTATTAAATTTGACTTGTTAATATTTTCATTGTAGGTATATTGAAGCAAGTCAAAGATTACATTAAACAGTGTAGCAAATGCCAGGAGAAACTAGATCGATCCCGTCCAATATCAGATGTTTCAGAAATGTTGGAAGAATTGGGACTAGACCTTGAATCTGGAGAAGAAAGTAATGAATCAGAAGATGACCTGAGCAACTTTACTTCATCTCCAACTACAGCCTCCAAGCCTGTAAAAAAGAAGCCAGTATCCAAACATGAACTTGTGTTTGTAAGTGGTACTCTCCAGTCAGCTTTAATATGTGTAACTAGTGTACTAGTATTTGCAGCCTTGGTGACTTATTTTTCTCGAACCACTAAGACTGCTTATTGAATAAGACAAAATGGCAATGTACTGTGTTATATAAGCTGAACTGCCTCTTCATTTACCATAAATGTTCCTGTTATTTTTTCAGAATGAACTTACTAATAATTACCTGTTGGTTTGCTATTAATTATCCTCCCTCCCTTCTTTTGTGGTGATATATTGGTGCAAGTAGACAGATTTACATTTCTGGAAGCAGTCTCTGGGTTTATGCCCCAAGGTAAAATTAATCTGGCGAGGTCTTTGTTTTTCACCTGCATCAGTTTCATACATCATCACATTTCTGATCAGTAAGAAGAGGCAGCCAGAGGTGAGATACCGGTTTTCATTAGACCAGGTAGAATGAACATGGCAGAAAATAGAGAGAATAGGACAACATATCTTTTTATTTAAATACATAGGTAACAAAGAAAATGTCAAATTATTCATACCTAGTAAAAGGTAATATGTAATGTGTCTTGTTTTAAAGTTTGTTAAGGGTAAAAAATACAGGTAATATATTACTCCTGCTCTAAAACTTATTTTGACAGGTTGACACCAAAGGAGTGGTAAAACGTTCTTCTCCAAAACATTGTCAGGCTGTCTTAAAACAGCTGAACGAACAGAGACTTTCCAACCAGTTCTGTGATGTTACTTTGTTAATTGAAGGAGAAGAGTACAAAGCACATAAATCTGTTTTGTCAGCAAATAGCGAGTATTTTCGAGATCTTTTTATTGAGAAAGGAGCTGTTTCCAGTCATGAGGCTGTGGTGGATCTTTCTGGTAAGGGTTTTCTATTACTCTTGCTTTTTGCTTGTAATGACATTCTAGAAGAGGGGGTTATGTGTGTCTTCCACACAGACTTTATGCCAAAGTAAGAGAAGCCCACTTACAGCAGTAGACTAAGCTGAACCGAAAAGGTTCTTTTTAGCAAGATTTCTGTGGTAGAGTTATGGAAAAGGGTGTCATTTCCTTTCACTACCTCTTAAGTGAGACAGTTATAGCAGAAGAAGAATTTCTGGGATTTAAACTGTTAAAAACAGTTTGAGCTAAATCCATAAGTGCAACAAAATTATTACATTAAATGAATATGTTATTTAAAAATTGATTGTTTAAGCTAGGTGTGGTGGTGCACGCCTGTAGTCTCACCTACTTGGGAGGCTGGGATGTGAGGCTCGCTTAAGGTCAGAAGTTCCAGACTAGTGTGTCATTGTACGTGTGAATAGCCACTGCTCTGCAGACTGGGCAGTATAACAAGACCCTGCCTCTAAAAATAAAAAGTAAATAAAAATTGACTGTTTATGTCTTATTTTGTGGGACATGTAATCGTAGAGTATTTTATAAGTCTTTTGGTTTTTAAAGATTAATTATTAGAGTTTAAGTTCAATAATCAAATTATCAATATAGAAAAGTCAAAATTCCAGGTTTTTTGTTTGTATCATATTATTGTTGTAAATAAATAGTTCGACTTTTGGCTTCATTAGAATTTATATATTGGCTTATGAGTCAACAAATGAAATTTAGGAAGAATTAAAATAGGTAGCATTATTTATACATTTTCTCATAATATAAAACTTGCTGTAACTTTTGAATTACGTACATCACTTTGAAGTATTTTTTCCTTTTTGAAACAAAAAAGTGACTTTATTCAGGTAAATTCTTAATTATTTAACCACTGATCCTTTTATGCTTTATTCTTTTTAATCTTATCTCTTCTGGGAAGATACATTTTTTCTTAGCAGTGGCTTTATATTTAGAGAAAGCAATAATAACGGCCAGACACGGTGGCTCGTGCCTATAATCCCAGCACTTTGGGAGACTGAGGCAGGCAGATCATCTGAGGTCATGGGTTTGAGACCAGCCTGACCAACATGGAGAAACCCCATCTCTACTAAAAATACAAAATTAGTTGGGCATGGTGGCACATGTCTGTAACCCCAGCTACTCGGGAGGCTGAGGCAAGAGAATTGCTTGAACCCGGGAGGTGGAGGTTGCAGTGAGCTGAGATCACGCCATTGCACTCCAGCCTGGGCGACAAGAGCAAAACTCCATCCCCCTCAAAGAAAAAGAAAGCACTAACAATTTTCTCTATATAAATAAATATTTATTAAGCATCCACTGCATGCAAAGAACTAGCCTAGGCTCAGGGGATGTACATATGAACAAAAACTTTTTGTAGCTTATAGTTGGCATTACTTTCTAGATTTGTGGTATTTGTTTTTTTTTCTGTTTGGTGACTCAAAGGAGAAAATACGTCTTACACTGAGCCATCTGAATATAAAAACCCATCACAGGTTATTCTTTTGATATGTTTGCTTTGGAATTTTTTCCCTATAGTTCATGCATCTGAAAGCATAGTGTTGCTCTTTTCTGGTTTCTCAGCAATTTATAGCAAATGAAATGTCTGCCTGAAAAAAACTACGGCACAGCATCCTAATATTCCAACATAATACATCATTTAATCTTCATTCCGTATGCATATTTTTGTATATTGTTCAGCAAATATGTGAGCCAATCATAGGTGAAATAGACATTATTTTACAAATATGTTTGATTTAAATATTAAGTAGATAAGGCCTGGGCATAGTGGCTCACGCAGGTAATCCCAATGCTTTTCAAAGCTGAGGCAGGTGGATTACTTGAGCTCAGAAGTTCGAGACCATCCTGGGCAACATGGTGAAACCCTGTGACTACCAAAATTTACAAAAATTAGCCAGGCATGGTGTCACATGCCTGTAGTCCCCGATACTTTGGAGGCTGAGGTAGGAGGATCACTTGACCCCAGAAAGCAGAGGTTGCAGTGAGCTGAGACTGCTCCACTGCACTCCAGCCTGGGCAACAGAGCAAGACCCTGTCTGAACAGCAAAATGTTTTTATCCTAAGAGGGTCATTTACGGTATCTTAGTCTGCCATACCCCTGGATGTTGAAGTCCCCCCCATAATTTTTCCTTCTGCTATAATTGTCCATTTCATTTGAGAGAGAGGAGATTTTTTTTTTTTTTTTTTTTTTTTTTTTTTTCTCCAATTT
>NC_037669.1:21325980-21418026 GCF_003255815.1 Theropithecus gelada | reverse complement strand
CGCTCTGTCGCCCAGGCTGGAGTGCAGTGGCGCGATCTCGGCTCACTGCAAGCTCCGCCTCCCGGGTTCACGCCTTTCTCCTGCCTCAGCCTCCCGAGTAGCTGGGACTACAGGCGCCCACAACCGCGCCCGGCTAATTTTTTGTATTTTTAGTAGAGACGGGGTTTCACCGTGGTCTCGATCTCCTGACCTTGTGATCCGCCCGCCTCGGCCTCCCAAAGTGCTGGGATTACAGGCGTGAGCCACCGCGCCCGGCCTTAAATGTTTCTTTATGACCATTTATAATGCCCACCTCCCTCACTACCTCTCCTTACCCCAATACTGAGGCAACCATGAATTTGCTTTCTATCACTATGTATTAGTTTGCATTTTCTATACATATATATATTCTTTTTGGTATATACTCTTTTTTTGATCTGGTTTCTTTTACTCAGTGTAATTATTTTGAAATTTATGCATGTTTTTTGTGTATCAATAGTTTGTTAGCTTTTATTGTTGGGTAGCATTCTATATTACGGATATACCACAATATGGGATATTTGGGTTGTTTTTAGTTATTACTGATTACAAGGAAAGAAATTATGATCATTTGGGTACAAGTTTTTCTGTGAACATATTTTCATTTCTATTGAGTAATAATAGTGGAACGTCTGGGTCACATGATAGGTATATGTTTAACTTTCCAGTAAATTGCCACGTCATGATAGGTATATGTTTAACTTTCCAGTAAATTGGCACGTTTTCCAATATGACTGTGTCACCAACAGTGTAGCAGGATCCCATTTTCCTCACATCCTCACAACACTTGGTATAGTTGGTCTTTTTAACTTTAGCCATTGTAGTGGATGTATATCTTATTGTGGTTTTAATTTGCATTTTCTTAACCGCTTATGACTAACAGTTTTGAGCATATTTTTAACATAATTATTTGTCATTTATAGACTTTTTCTTTTTGTGAGGAGTCTATTTGAATATTTTGCCCATTAAAAAATGGGTTGCTTGTCTATTATTGAGTTGTAATAGTTCTTAATGTGTTCTAAATATAAGTTCTTTGTCAAACATATATTTTGTGTACATTTTTCTCGCCATCTGATGTAGCTTGCCTTTTCTATTTTCTTAATGATGTCTTTTAAGGAGCAGAAGTTTTAACACTTGATAAAGTCAAATTTATCAGGCTTTTTGGGGGAGCATCCTTTTAGTTTTTGATCTTAGTTTGCATAACCCAAGATCACAAAGTGTTTTCTTTCTCAGTCTTTTCCTGTAGAATTTTTACAGTTTTTAGGTTCTAGATGCAGATCTGTGATCTGCTTTTATTTTTGATTATGACATATGGATCAAAGTTAATATTTTGTATATGTAGAGCTAATTGTTCCAATACCATTTGTTAAAAAAGATTATCCTTTCATGCCTTTGCACCTTTGTTGAAAATCATTGTTCATATACGGTGGATCCATTTCTGCACTCTTCATTCTGTTTCACTTATTTGTCTATTTTTATGCCAATACCATAGTGTCTTATTTACTGTAAGCTTTATTATAGGTCTTGAATCAGGTAGTGTAAGTCCTCCAACCTCTCTTCTTTTTTCAAATTTGTTTGGTTATGCAGTCTTTTGTATTCCATATAAATATTAGAATCAGCTTACCAATTTTTACAAAAGGGCTGCTGACATTTTGATTGGGATTGTGTTTCATTCTATAGATCAATTTGGGGAGAATTGCCATCTTAACAATACAGATTGACTATTTCTCATCCAAAATGCTTGGGACCAGAAGTGTTGTGGGTTTCATATTTTCTTGGATTTGTGAATATTTGCATAGACATGAGATATCTTGAGAATGAGACTGAAATCTATACACAGAATTCATTTATGTTTCATATACACCTTATACACTTATCTGAAGTAATTTTATACAATATTTTTGATAATTTTGTACACAAAATAAGTTTTTGTACATTTAACCATCAGAAAGCAAAGGTGTCACTATTTCAGGCACTCATGTGGACAATCTGTAGCTGTTTGGCATCATCATCATTCCTGACTCTGAATTTACATGCTACGAACAAGCAATCATTTTCTTATACTTATTTACATATTAGCACTTCACAGTGAAAAGTATGCTGTACTGTTAATACAGTGAAGAAGAATGTGTTCAGGGTAATTAAGCAGAACAGTGACATCACCAGAATACCTGCCTCAGCTGTTAAACAACAGTAACAACAAATGATGGAAGGCTTCTAGTTTCTCTTTACAATTCTGTGTTTTCATTGAAGGTTCTTGTATAACATACTTTATTTGTTACTGTTGTTCATGTGTCTGGGCTGCATGGGTGCCATTTTATGAGCCTTTGTGGGTGTACTTGGTGGAGTAACCTGGACATGGGCAGAAAAGATATCACACAGCTGAAGGGAACTGGGAGAGTCTTTTCTTTCCCTTGGGTACTCTGAATAAACTGTCTAGTGTACCTGCATTTTGACTATCACCCATCAAAAGAGGTCAGGTGTGGAATTCGCTACTTGTGGTATCATGCTGGCAGTCAAAAAATTTCATATTTTGGAGCATTTTGGATTTTTGGATTAGGGATGTTCAACCTATATTGAGTCTTCTGATCTGTGAACATGATATATCCCTCCATTTATTTAGGTCATCTTCAGTTTCTTTCAGGAATGTTTTGCGATTTTTATTCATTCATTTATTCATTTGTTAATTTACACATGAAACCTCATTTATACTGATTCTACCAGGTATAGTATTAACCACAATAATTAAAACACTGTAGCGTGTGCAATAGTAAAGGTATGTACAAAGTGTATATGTGGGAAGGACACGAGTGGGAATGGCCCTCCATGCCTGGGGTGAAAGAAGTTAGTTGACCTGGATTTTGAGGAATGAGTTGGCCTTTTCCAGTGAATCAGACTGGGAAACAGCCTATGGAAGGTCTCAGGACCCAAACGCTGGGCATAGTTTCATTTGTTTAAAACTTACTATGTAAGTTTAGAGTCCTAAGGAGTGAGGCCATCCACAGCCCATACTTGACTGATACATAGAGTTACTAGATTTAGCAAATAAAAATGCAGGGCACCCAGTTAAATTTCAATTTCAAATAGACAACAAATAATCTTTTTAGTGTATGTATGTCCCATGCAATATTTGAGCCACAGGGCTATGCAAATCTGAGTCTGAGATACAGGTTTATTGGCTCTTTGTTTTTAGGAATATTATTCAATTTGTTAAAATCTTAGTTTCTTCACCCTTGAAATGGGAATAATAATAATATAAAATATATTTAACGGTTTTGGTGACTTTGCCTAAGAGTTCTAGGGCCATTGTAGATCCCAAATAAATGACAATGTTATTGATTGAATGGAAGGAACATATAACCAATGTTTTGTTTAGTGTATGGATCTTGCATATCTTTTATCAGATTTGTTTATAAAGATTTCACATTTTTTCATGCTATTGTTAGTGATATTTTTAAAAGTATGATTTCTGATAATTCCTTGCTAGTTTATAGAAATACAACTGATTTTTGTATATTGGCCTTTTATCCTGCAGCTTTGCTGAACTCACTTACCAGTTCTAGTAGCTTTTTTCAGTATATTCCATAGGGCTTTCTACATAGATAATTATTTCATCTGCAAATATAGTTACACTAATTAACAATTTCTATACCTTATATTTCTTTTTCTTGCCTTGTTGCACCAAAATGGACTATTCCATGTGCTTTGGGCTCCACAATTCTGAAAGGAAAATACATTACACTAATAAAAGATAATTCCATACTGGATTTCTGGATTCTTGTGTTTTAGATAAGACACAGCTGGAGATCTAGTAGAAGGATTAAAGGCAGGTTAAATGCTGGCATTCTCTTCTTCAGAATATTATAACATTTTCCCTTCCACTACTAGTTTCCAGGGCAGGTTATTTCTGCCACAAGAGAGGCCATTTGTACATTAGTTATCTTCTCAAAATAGAAAGCTCTCTTCAGAAGTTACTAAAGGCTATAATATCCTTATTTGACAAGGATGGGAATTCTGAACTGTTTAGTTATAGGCCAAGTAGTGAAGTATGCAGTATTTGTCAGTGATGGAATTTTACCTTCCTTCGTACCTCTTTGCCTGGAGGTCATGTTGATTTTGCTCTTCTCTTTTCTGCCTACATGTCCTATCTAGGTTTCTCCTTTCTGAGCTGTGCAAATGCTTCAGAAAATGTAACCATTCTGAATCCTGTTATTCCAAGTTAATTAGTTGAACCTTCTTGTCAGATAGTTCCCAATTGAAAAGCCATTGGATTAATTAAGGATGCATTCCCTTTCCAGAGGGAATTGCAATTTTACAGCTTTCATTGGGATGTAATTCATATAATATACAATTTACCTATTCACACTACAAAAGTAAGTGGCTTTTTAGTATATTCACAGATACACCAAATCACCACAGTCAGTTTAAGAACATTTTTATCACCTCAAAAAGAAACACGTAACCCTTTAGCTATCATCCTTTTATCCTTTTATCTCCCTTCCCCCTCTTCCCAGACCTAAGTAACCGCTAATCTACTTTCTGTCTTTACAGAATTGTGTATTCTGGACATATCATAAAATAAGATCATATAATATATGGTCTTTTGTGACTAGCTTCTTTCACTTTGCATATTATTTTCAAAGTTCATCCATGTTGTACATGTATCAGTACTTTATTCCTTTTTATAGTCCAATAATATTTTAGTGTATGGATAGATCACATTTGTCAGTCAATTTGGGTTGTTTGTATTTCTGTTAGGTATATATCTAGGAGTAGAATTTCTGGGTCATACAGTAACTCTGTAACTACATGAGGAACTGCCAAACTAATTTCCAAAGTGACTGTACTGTGTTATATCCCACCAACAGTGTATGGGGGTTCTGATTTATTCATGTCTTTGCCAGCACTGTTTTCCTTTTTTTTAAAAAAAAAATTATAACCATTCTCATAGGTTTGAAGTGATGTTTCACTGTGATTTTGATTTACATTTCCCTAATGATTAATAACATTCAACTTTTCATATGCTTATTGCTCATTTGTATATCTTCCTTTGAAAAATGTCTGTTCACATCTTTGCCCATTTTTAAATTATGTTATTTGTCTTTTTATTATTGAGCTGTAATTTATTTATGCTGGCTATAAATCCCTTATCAGATAAATGATTTGAAAATATTTTATCCCATTCTGTGGGTTGTTTTTGACTTTCTTGATGGTATCTTTCATGCACAAAAGTTTTTTATTTTGACGAAGTCCAATTTATCTACTTTTTTGAGCCTTTGGTCTCATGACTAAGAATCTGTTGCTGAACCTGAGGTCATAAAGATTTATTCCTGTATTTCTTTCTAAGAGTTTTATAGTTTTGGTATGTACATTTAAGTTTTACATCTACTTTGAGTTGATTTTTTTTGTATATGATGTAAGGATCTAAATTTATTATTTTGCATGTGGCTATCCAGTTCTCCCAGCAGTGTTTGTCGAAAAGGCTATTCTTTTCCACTGAGTGATATTAGCACTCTTGCTGAAAATCACTTGACCATGACACATGATTTATTTCTGGACTCGCAATTGTATTCCACTGATTTATATGTCTATTCATGTGCCAGTTCTGTAGTCTTTGCTTTGTAGTATGTTTTTAAATTAGGCATGAGTTCACCATCTTTGTTGTTTTTAAAAATTACTTTGGCTATTCTAGGTCCCTTGCAATTCGACATAATTTTTATAGTAAGGTTGTCAGTTTCTACAGAGAAGTCAGCATGTATTCTGATAAAATTGCATTGAATGTGTAAATCAGTTTGGAGCTAATACCATCTCAACAGTGTTAAATATTCCAGTCTATAAATATGGGAAGTTTTTCTATTTATTTAGGTCTTTATTTTTTAAAATAATTTTTTGGTTCTCAGAGTATGGTTTGCATTTTTGGAGACTTACGTTTATTCCTGAACATTTTAATCTTTTTGATGCTTTTGCATATGCACTTGTTTTCTTATGTTCATTTTTGGTTTGTTCATTGCTATCATATAGGCATACAACTGATTCTTGTATATCAGTTTTGTATCCTGCAACCCTGCTGAACTTGTTCATTAGTTCGAATAGTTTTAAAGTATATTCCTTAGGTTGGGCTTTCCTAGATACAAGCTCATGTCATCTGCAGACAGATGTAGTTTTACTTCTTTTCCAATTTGGCTGCCTTTTATTTCCTTTTCTTGCCTAATTGCCCTGGTTAGAACCACTGATTTTCACTTTTTTTTTTTTTTTTTTTTTTACCTAGTTATAGTAGATTTTCCTGAGCAAATGTTTCTTCATTTGTTATATGCCCCTAGGACCATTTCCAGAGCTTTTAAATGATTGTTTTCAAAATGATTTTTGCCCGTTTCTCTGGGGGAATGGATCTATGTAGCTCCTCACTCTTCCTGCTGGAAATGGGACTTTGGTAATTGAATTTTAATAGACTACAAGGTATAAAAGGGTTAAATTTAACTTAGAATAATGAATTTCTATGGAGTTTTTAAGACAAAGCATTGAACTACTGAGAGAGCTTTTTATAGGAGTTGGGGAAACATTGCCCAAAGCATAATTTATAGGAGACAGCTTATGCTATTCTGTGAAACTAGGAGTGAGGTCAAGGGGAGGTCTGCTATGAAACCTGGTGATTTATATCACTTCTGGATGCTCTCCCATATTCCTTCCAACTGCATTTCTTCGGCACATAATAATATTTTTCTAAGATTTTATGAAAACATTTTAAACAGAAAAGTGAAAGAATTATGTCATAAACATTCATATTCTCAAGGCTTAGTTCTGCAGTTAACATTTTTTTATATTTGCTTTATTATGTGTTTATCTCTCTAACCACCTTTTTTTTTTTTTTTTGAGACAGAGTCTTACTTTGTCACCCAGGCTGAAGTGCAGTGGTGTGATTACACCTCACTGCATACTCGATCTCCCTGGGTTCAGATGATCTTCCCACCTCAGCCTCCTGAGTAGCTGGAACTATAGGCACATGCCACCATGCCCAGCTAATTTTTTTGTAATTTTTGTAGAGACAAGATATCGTTGCCCAGGCTGATCTTGAACTCCTGGGCTCAAGTGATCTGCCTACTTTGGCCTCCCAAAGTGCTTGGATTACAGGTGTGAGCCAACATGCCTGGCTTAACCATCTGATTTTTAAGATGTATTTCATAAGTTGAAGACATCAATACAATTCCCTCTAGATATTTCAGTATGAGTATCATTAACTAGAACTCAATATTTGTTTACTTTCTTAAAGGTGAAATTTACAGAGTAAAACACAATAATCTCATACGTACCACTTGGTGACTTTTGACTAATACACATTAACCCCAACCTCTCTTGTTTTAGGATATTATCACCCCAGAAAGTTCTCTTACACTCCTTCCCAGATAATTCCCATTCTAGTATGTGACCACTCTTTGAACCATTTTTTAACTCACAGATTATTTTCACCTTCCTAGGACTTTATATAAATCGAATAGTATGTGCTCTTTTGTGTAATGCTTCTTTCACTCAGCCCTTTGAGATTCGTCCATGTTGCTGCATGAATTAGTAATTTCCTTTTGATTCCATTATATGGCCATTTGTTTATTTATTTTTCTATTGATGGATACTTGGGTTGTTTTCATTTTTAAGTTATTATGAATAAAGATGCTCTGGCATTGAACATAAGTCTTTCTGTGGACATAAGCTTACAGATGTCTTAAAGGAATACCTACAAGGGGCCAGGCATGGTGGCTCACGCCTGTAATCCCAGTACTTTGGGAGGCCAAAGCAGGTAGATCACAAGGTCAGGAGATCGAGACCATCCTGGCTAACATGGTGAAACCCCGTCTCTACCAAAAATACAAAAAATTAGCTGGGCGTGGTGGCAGACGCCTGTGGTCCCAGCTACTTGGGAGACTGAAGCAGGAGAATGGTGTGAACCTGGGAGGCAGAGCTTGCAGTGAGCCAAGATCGCACCACTGCACTCCAGCCTGGGCGACAGAGCAAGACTCTGTCTCCAAAAAGAAAGGAATACCTAGGAGGAAATTGCTGGGTCATAGGTGATATAGTTTGGCTGTGTCCCCACCCAAAATCACATCTTGAGTTGTAAACCCTATGTGTTGGGGGTGGGACCTCATGGGGGGAGATTAGATCATGAGGGTGGCTCCCCCATGCTGTTCTCATGATAGTGAGCGAGTTCTCATGAGATCTGTGCCTTAATAAGGGGCTTTCCCCCGTTTCACTCAGCACTTCTCTTTCCTGATGCCATATGAAGAGGGATGTGTTTGCTCCCCCTTCCACCATGATTGTAAGTTTCCTGAGGCCTCCCCAGCCATGAAGCACTGTGAATAATTTAAATCTCTTTCCTTTATAAATTCTTCAGTCTTTGATATTTCTCCATAGCAGCATGAGAATGAACTAATACAGCAAATTGCTACCAAGTAGTAGGGCATTGCTGTAAAGATACCCCAAAATGTGGAAGCAACTTTGGAACTGGGCAACAGGCAGAGGTAGGAACAGTTTGGAGGGCCCCAAAGAAGATAGGAAGATGTGGGAAAGTTCGGAACTTCCTAGATACTTGTTGAATGGTTTTGACGAAAATGCTGACAGTGATATGGACAATGAAGTCCAGGCTGAAAGAAGGTCTCAGATGGAGATGAGGCTCTTGTGGGAACTGGAATAAAGGTGACTCACTATGTCTTAGCAAAGAGACTGGTGGCATTTTTTCCCTGCCCTAGAGATCTGTGGAATTTTGAACATGAGAGAGATGATTTAGGGTATCTAGTGGAAGAAATTTCTAAGCTGCAAAGCATTCAAGAGGTGACTTGGGTGCTGTTAAAAGCATTCAGATTTATATATTCACAAGGATATGGTTTGGAATTGAAAGTTATGTTTAAAAGGGAAGCACAGCATAAAAGTTCAGAAAATTTGCAACCTGACAATGCGATAGAAAAGAAAACCCATTTTCTGAGAAGAAATTCAAGCTGATTGCAGAAATTTGCATAAGTAGTGATAAACCAAATGTTAATCACCAAGACAATGGGTAAAATGTCTTCAGGGCATGTCAGAGGTCTTCATAGCAGCCCCTCTCATAACAGGCCCAGAGGCCTACTGCTTTATGCAGTTTCTGGAGTTGGTGCCCTGCACGCCAGTCATGGCTAAATGGGGCCAACATAATGCTCAAGCTTTTGCTTCAGAGGGTGCAAGCCCCAGGCCTTGGTGATTTACATGTGGTGTTGGGCCTGCAGGTGCACAGAAGTCAAGAATTGAGGTATGAGAACCTTCACCTAAATTTCAGAGTATGTAGGGAAATGTCTGGATGTCCAGGCAGAAGTTTTTTGCAGGGATGGAGCCCTTGTGGGGAACATCTGCTAGGGCAGTGTGGAAGGGAAATGTGGGCTCGGGGCCCCCACACAGAGTCCCCATTGGGGCACTGACTAGTGGAGCTGTGAGAAGAGGGTCACTGTCCTCCAGACCCCAGAATGGTAGATCAACCAACAGCTTGCACCAGGTACCTAGAAAAGCCATAGACACTCAATGCCACCCTGTGAAGGCAGCTAGGACGGGGGCTGTACCCTGCAAACCCACAGGGGTGGAGCTGCCCAAGACTGTGGGAGCCCATCTCTTACATCAGTGTGACGTGGATGTGAGACATGGAGTCAAAAGAGATCATATTGGAGCTTTAAGATTTCACTTAATTTTGGCCAATTTCTCCCATTTGCAATGGTGTATTTACCCAAAGTCTGTACCCCCATTGTATCTAGGAAGTAACTAACTTGCTTTTGATTTTACAGCCTTATAGGTGGAAGGGACTTGCCTTGTCTCAGATGAGACTTTGAACTTGGACTTTTCGGTTAATGCTGGAATGAGTTAAGACTTTGGGAGATGTTGGAAAGGCATGGTTGTGTTTTGAAATGTGAGGACATGACATTTGGGAGGGGCCAGGGCAGAATGATACAGTTTGCCTGTATCCCCACCCAAAATCTCATCTTGAATTTTAATCCGAATTGTAATCCTTATTTGTTGGAGGTAGGGCCTTGTGGGAGATGATTAGATTATGGGAGTGGTCCCCCCATGCTGTTCTCATGATAGTAAGCAAGTTCTCACAAGATCTGATAGCTTTATAAGGGACTTTCCCCCACTTCACTCAACACTTCTTTCTCCTGTTGCCATGTGAAGAATGATGTGTTTGCTTCCCTTCCACCATGATTGTAAGTTTCCTGAGGCCTCCCCACCTATGTGGAACTGTGAGTCAATTAAATCTCTTTCCTTTATAAATTACCCATTCTTGAGCATTTCTTCATAGCAGCATGAGAATGAACTAATACAATAGGATTGGTGTATATTTTGTTATATAAGAAACAACATTTATTTTCAAAGTGGTTGTACTATTATACATTTCTACCAAAATGAGGCTTTTGGTTGCTCTGCATTTTTGCCAAATTTTGTTGTTTTCCATGTAAAAATTTCAGTCATTCTGGTTTGTGTGTGTATACTTTAATTTGAATTTCTCTGAAAAATGAATGATAGTGAACAGTTTTTCACATACTCATTGGCTATTTGTATCTCTTTCTTTGTGAATTATATATTCCAGCCTTTTACCTACTGTAAAAATTAGGTTGTTTGGTTTTTTTTGTTAGGGAGTTGTAGGAATTATTTCAGTATCCTAAATACCAATTCTTTGTCAGATAAATGTATTTTGAATATTTTCTGCTAGATATGTGGTTTGCCTACTCATTTTTATTAACAGTGTCTTTTGATAATCAGACACTTTAGTTTTGATGAATTCTAGTTTATTATTTTTTTCTTTCACAATTGTTGCTTTCTGTGTACTGTCTATAAAACCTTTGTCTATCCTCAAGTGATGTAGATACTCTTCTATGTTTTATTTCAGAAACTTCATAGTATTAACCCTAATATTTCAAATCGTTTTTTGTGTATAGTATGAAGAAGGCATTGAGATTTATTTTTTCTTTCCCTATGGGTAGATAGTTGTTTTTTCAAACTTTTAAAATACTTTCTCTGAATCACTTCATTTCATAACCAGACATTATAGACATTCACTTTTTGTTAGTTTTTACTGACCCAGACTTTTCACCTTTGTATTGTCTTTTGGAATTTACTTTAATGTTCATTTCGAAGTTTTAAGAAGAAGAAATGAAAAACAATGATCTACAAATAGTTCAGCTCTGCCTCAGTCAGTGCCTGCTGGACTCTTCTGTCTGCCGTATGGTCAAAAGTTCTGAATAACAATAATAAGGATACAGTTAGTTCAATAAAAGGCAAATTAAGTTTGTAATAAAAGGTTCAGTTTAGCCCTAAAACTCAATTGACAGGGAAACTTTCAATACTCATACATTTCATAATCTGTTAAACCTTAAGAATTTTTTTGGCTTGGACTATCTTCTTCCACCAAATAACTATTGGACAATCAGAATTGAACCTGATACTAACATATGATATTCATGTTGCACTTTGCAATTTGTAAAATACTTTCACAGATAAGATAATAAAGTAGTAATTATTTATCCTGTTAAAAAAGAGAGATGAGTCAATTGAAGCTTTGAATAGTTAGGTAAGTTACCCATGGTTATCAAACTAGTGTACTAGAAAGCTAGAGCAGGAATTTAGATCTTCCGACCGTGTGAATCCAGAGGCTCCACCTCACTATACTGCCTGATGTGTATTCAATCTTCTTGCTATGAAAAATAGTTTTTTAAAAAAAATCTCTGTTAAATCTAACTTTCTCTCTTATCACTCTCTTCCTCTTCCCTTCCATCCTGATCTATCTGTTACCTACAGAGCCCTGCACCTCTGAAATGGTTACAAAACAGCAGTACATTCAGTACTATACAAAATGCACAGAGATACTATTTAGCAGCCTTTCAGATTTGATGCTTTGGAATAACTTAGCAAATAAATTGATTAGTTTTTATTTTAATACAGCAATATATTTCTCCTGAATATCATTTTAAAGTTCATGTGTATGTATGTATGTTTGTGTGTATATATATAGTTCTTAAATTAATAGGCTATATTTCTTAGAGCAGTTTTAGGTTTACAGAAAAATTGAGCAGCGTGTTTAGAGAGTTACCATATATTCCCTCAACTCCCCCACCACTTTTCCCTATTATTAACATTTTATATTATTATGGTACATGTGTTACAATTTCTGTGCCAACATTGACACATTATTATTAACTGAAGTTTATAGTTAACATTATGGTTCACTCTTTGTGTTATACGTTTATGGGTTTTGACAAATGTATAATGACGTGTATCCTCCATTATAGTATCATATGGAGTACTTTCACTGCCCTAAAAATCTGCTATTCATCCCTGTCTCCCCCAGCCCCTGGAAACCACTGATGTTTTTACCGTCTCCATAGTTTTGCCTTTTCCAGAATGGTATTGGAATCACCAGTATGCAGTCATTTCAGATTGGCTTCCTCTACTTAGCAATGTGCATTAAAGTTTTCTCCATGTCTTTTACAGCTTGAAAGTTCACTTCTGTTTATCATTGAGTAATATTTTAGATATATCACAGTTTGTTCATCCTTTCACCTATTGAAAGACATCTTCATCACCCCCAAGTTTTGGCAATTATGAATAAAGCGACTTTATAAATACTTGTGTGCAGGTTTTTGTGTGGACATAAGTTTTTATGTATAACAAAGACGATTATTTTCTGTTCTCAGATATGAAATATAGTAGTTTGAGAGTGATAATTTCAGGTGGATATCTTCTACTCGATTTTATGTAGTACTTTCTGCTTCCTGTAAGCTTTGAGGAAAAGTTTGAATACTCCTGTTATTTTTTTTTTAAATCAGAAACGTGATGACATTTTGAGCAAGTAGATGCAATGCGGTTATGTCACTGCATTTAGCCAAAAAGCTCCAGGCCATTTATAAATGTCAGTGTCTCCTTCCCCAGTGATCCTGAAAAGCAAAGAAGCTGGTTTTTGAAGTTAAGACTTTAGGAGAACATCTGCGAACATTAAGGAAACTGAAAATCACTGTGTCCATTAGGAAAACAATTGGATTAAATACAGTATACTCAAGATCAGCTCCACTTTTGTAAAGTATAAATATGGATTTTTTTAAGAGATGGGGGAGACACTCCAGCTCATGAAGAGATGAATCAATTCCCTTTGTAAGAGAAAGGAATGGGAAATATAAATTCTCTTCAGAAATGAAACGTTTAAACTGAACATACATACAGAAGGCCTTTGACTGAGAATCATTCCTAGGTCCCTCCAGAAAGGACACTTGAGTGTCTCAAGGAATCTGTATGAATCCGTCTACGATCATTGTAAGAACCCCAGAGCATGTTAGCTTTTTGTAAAATACACCTCTCTATTTTCTAGTGTGTCAGGAAGCTGTCTGGGAAGCCTTCAGGACTTTTTGGGATCGACTTCCTGGGCGTGAGGAATATCATTACTGGATGAATTTGTGTGAGGATGGAGTCACAAGTATATTTGAAATGGGCACCAATTTTAGTGAATCTGTGGAACATAGAAGCTTAATCATGAAGGTAAGTGTCACAACAGAGGAATGAATTCCTAGACTATTGTAGGAGGATATACACAGCTAAAGCCTAAAGGAAGCAAAAGCAAGTGGCAAATGCCTGTATTACTCTTTTGTTGAACTGGGCTATCCGAGTAAGCAGCCCTAGCGTGTGGCCTAGTCTTTTATTCCTAGCTCTGGTCTCTGTAATATACCTTATTAATATTTTCATGTTATTCTGTCTACAAAAAGAAAAAGAAGACATTATTAACTCAGACAAGAGCCTCAGCCTTGTTTATAGATGTAAATATTTGGAAATAATATTCAGCAAAGATTTAGGTTAAGAATGTAAATCTGTGACAGTCAAATGTTTTCGCCAAAGTTTTACATGTTATCAACTCAGAGTGAATAGCAATAACTCTAATTAAGACAGAGGACATAGTTCATTTGAATAAATGTTAGTGAGGCATAGGTATGATTCTAATAATGAGTGTGCTCTCTTGTTTTCCTTGTTTTAAACAGTGTTTTACTCTTAGCAAAGGATAAGTAAACATGCAGAAAGATGAATTACCTGCCACTTTTCCCTTTTCATGTAGCACATATGTATTCATGACAAGACAGTGAAACTGTCCAGACATATGTGGCAAATTGTTCATGCTGTTTGTTATTCCTTATATCTCCCTGTCCATCTATTCGATTCCTCTATGTCCTCATATGTAACTTCCCTTGCAAGGAACCAACCCTCAGCCTAGAAGATTTAGCTACCATAATTCTTTGAGCTCCTACAATTCTTTATTCATTTTTAATACTGTACTTTTTATATTTTATGATGATTAGTTGTATATGTGACTAATTCCTCTGCTAGACTGTAAGGTACAAGGCAAGGATTATGTCATTGTTCATTTTTGCTTTCCCGTAAGGTAGTAAAGCTGCAATAGATATTTGTTTAAATGAGTATACAAGCAATAACTATATTGTATTTTTTTACTTGGTACAATTTGTAAACTTTATGAAGATTATTTTAAGTACTGGTTCTAAGTATTATATACTTTACAGAGACTGAGGAAATAATTACTGACTCAATAACACTGAGCTATTTTGTGTATAATCAAATCAGATTAGCATATCGTAAAGGTAATAAAACATATTATCCTATTCTATTTTAAAATTTTATTTATAGTATAAGAATTATATTATACTCTTAACATTTAGTCCAAAAGGGGAATGATCTTATTAAATGGGGGATGTTGGGGAGAGAAGGATGGTTTGATAAACATGGGTGGACTAAAGACAAATTTTGCAGGGGTACAAATGTTTTGAAGCTGTGCAGGGTTTTGTGTGTTTTAAAATGAACGCAACTTTTAATCATGGCACCTCACATTTTAATCAAAGGTATTGCATGTGTTTTTTTGCTTGTCACATTTTTAACTGCTCAGCATTAATAACTATGTTAAAAGCTACTATTTTTTCAGTATCTACCATGTACCACGTCATGTATCAAACTCATTAATAAGTTATTAGATGTAATAATGGCAACCTTACAAGGAGGTAGTAATATCCCCATTTTACAGATAAGGACATAGAATTATTAAATTCTTTATTCTATAACATTAAACCAGATATGATGGAGCTTAAATCCAAATCCAGTTCTCTTTTCCAAAATTGGTTTTCTTTCCTTCACACCATTGGGCCTCCTTTCTCAATCATTACCAATTTTACAAATTGCAGTGGCTAACATGGGATAGCTATTTAAGGGAAACTATATAGACATACACACACATATACATACTTATATTTCTAATTGTGTTGCCTATCTTAATGATGTCCACAATATAGGATCAGCCATTAGTGTAGCAAATATATATGATGGGTTAGTATTACCAGAAGAACACAATCTTCTGATGTTACTTTGGAATGTATCTCTTACAAGTGGAACTTTTAGTAAATTTAGATTTGAAGGCATAGAAAATATTCTTCCAATAATTATTCAATAGAAAAAGCAGATGAAGGGAATGATGTGTTGCCTGGATAGAGTTGTAAATGATAAGTACAAGTTAGTTAAATGAGGAAGAGTTGGGGATAAACATTCTAGCAGAAAGGACAGCATGAGCCAAGTGTTTGTAGGGAATGACCTGGACCAATATACCAAAAAGTAGACTGAGAATGACAGGAGATCAGACTGAAAAAATGGATAACTGAACTAGCTTGGATTTAACTCTGTAGATCTTAGGAAACCATTGAAGTGTTGTAGGTAGGTAAGTTGCAGGAACTGATTTGGCAGTTTTGAATTTTAAAAAGGTCGTTATGGTTTCTACATAGCATAGGATGGATTATGGGAGATAAAACTGGAGCAGAGAGACAAGGTAGGGTGTTGCTTCAGTACTCCAGGCCAAGGAGGATAAGGATACCAACCAGACCATGAGATAGACAAAGGGAACTTGAGAGATGTAAACAGGAACAAAATTAGCAGGACTCTGATGGGTTGAGACAGGCTGAAGGAATGGCCCAGGAAGCCTTCCAGTTTCTAGCTTGGGTAACTAAACCAATAACTGGGGCAAAGAAGCAGCTTTGTAGATGTGGCAGGGAGAATGAGTTCACTTTTGATGTGTTCATTTGAACCACCTGTGTGAAATATGAATTGCTTGATATTTAGGTATGAAGCCAAGGATAGGGGTTTGGGATGTCAGTGTTGCTATAGGAATCACCATTCTGGACTTAGCGCAGGCATACCTCGTTTTATTGTGCTGCCCTTTATTGTGCTTCACAGATACTGCAGTTTTTTACAGATCAAAGGTTTATGACAACTCTGTGTCAAGCAAGTCTGTTGGTGACATTTTTCCAACAGCCTGTGCTCAGTTTGTGTCTCTGTCTCACATTTTGGTAATTCTCAAATTATTTGAAACTTTAAAAAATTATTTTCTTTATCTCTTATGTAATCTGTGATCAGTGATCTTTGATTATTACAATTACAATTACTATTGTAATGGTTCTGGAGTGCCATGAACAATATCCATGTAAGACAACAAGTTTAATCGATAAATGTTGTTTGTGTTTCAGCTACTCTACCCACTGACTGACTACCCCTGAGGTCTCTTTCTGTCTCCTCAGGCCTCCCTGTTCCCTGAGATACAGCAATATTGAGATCAGGCCAGTTAATAACCCGACAATGGCTTCTAAGTGTTCAAGTGAAAAGAATAGCATGTCTCTCACTTTAAATCAAAAGCTAGAAATGATTAAGCATAGTGAGGAAAGTATGTCAAAAGCTGAGATAGGCCTTAAGCTAGGTCTCTTGCATCAAACAGTTAGCTAAGTTGTGAATGCAAAGGAAAAGTTCTTGAAAGAAATTAAAAGTGGGGGTCAGGGCCAAGATGGCCAACTAGAAGCAGCAGCAATCTGTGGCTCCCATCTAAAAGAACCATAACAGCATGTGAGTCCTGCACTGGCAGCCGAGGTATCCAGGTTCTGTCATCAGAACTGACTAGGCAGCTGGCATGACACACAGAGAGGAAGGAAAAGCAGTGTGGTGCCGTGGGCCCCAGCCAAGGGAGGCAGTGAATGAGCCTGCTACCCAGCCTGGGAAAACGTGCTTTTTCCATGGAACTGTGCAACTCACAGATCAGAAGATCTCACTTGTGAGCCCACACCACCGGGGCCTAGGGTCCCAACCACAGAACCCAGCAGATTTTCAACAGCCACTAAGCTAGAATCTGCTTAAGCCTGCAGAGCTCCCAGAGCTCCCGCATCACAGCTGCGGCTGCCTGCTGTCTAAGCCCTTTGAGCTCGTTGCAGGAGGGGCTATGGCCAACAATGGGACCGATAGCTGCCTAACACACTAAGCTCCCAGGCGGGGGAAGGGGGGCAGCCATCTCTATAGCTCCAGGCCATGTCTTTCCTCTGCTGGAGCCAGGGAGGCTGGACTGCTTTGTGCCAAGAAGTATCCCCCACAGCCCAACACACTGGCTGTGGCAGACTGCAGATAGAGCGCCTCTTCAGGCCGGACCTTGACACGTCCCTCCTCACTGGGCGGGGCCTCCCTGCAGGAACTCCAACTCCATCCAGGGGCTTAGGGACAGACTCTAATCTCTCTGGGCCTGAGCCTCTAGGAGGAGGGGTGGCCACAGTCTCCGTGGACTGTCAGACTTTAGCCTTCCCTCCTGGTAGTTCTGAGGAATCTGGGTAGCCCAGATGAGTGAGTTTCCCCACAGTGAAGCACACTCCCTCCACCAAGGGACAGTCAAAGTGCTTCGTTAAGTGGGTCCTGTTCCCTATGCTACCCAACTGGGTGAGACCCTCTAACGCAGTTTCTTCACAGTGTCTCCTGTATAGGGGTTGTCAGACACCCTATACAGGGGCATTTCTACTGGCATCAGGTTGGTGCCCCTTGAGGTCAGATATCACAGAGGAAGGAGCAGGCTCCCATCTTTGCTGTTCTCCAGTCTCCTCGAGTGACATCTCCAGGCATGGGAATGAATCAGATGAAGAGGGCCTGAAGTGAACCCCTTGCAAACGGCAGCAGCCCTGCAGAAGAGGGACCTGACCATTGCAAGAAAAACAAACAAACAAACAACAACAGCATCAACAACAAAAAATTCCCTACAAAAACCGAATCCAAGGGTCAGCAGCCTCAAGGATTAATACTAGACAAAGTTATGAAGATGAGAAAGAATCAACAAAAAAAGGTTGAAAACCCAAAAGGCCAGAGTGCTTCTTCTCCTCCAAATGATTGCAGTGCCTCTCCAGCAAGGATGCAGAACTGGATGGAGGATAAGACGGATGAATTGACAGAAGTAGGCTTCAGAAGGTGGGTAATCACAAACACTGCGGAACTAAAGGAGCATGTTCTAACCCAATACAAACAAGCTAAGAACCTTGATAGAATGTTACAGGAGCTGTTAACTCGAATAACAAGTTGAGAGAGGTATGTAAATGACCTGATGGAGCTCAAAAACATAGCATGAGAACTTCATGAAAAATACGCAAGTATCATAGCCAAATCGACCAAGCGGAAGAAAGGATATTAGAGTTTGAAGACCGTTTTGCTGAAATAAGGCATGCAGACAAGATTAGAAAAAAAGAATGAAAAGGAACAAACAGAACCTCTGAGAAATATGGGACTATGTAAAAAGACTGAACCTATGATGAGTGGAGTACCTGAAAAAGACAGGGAGAAAGGACCAAATTGCAAAACATACTTCAGGATATTATCCAGGAGAACTTCCCCAACCTAGCAAGACAGGTCAACATGCAAATTCAGGAAATACAGAGAACACTCTTATGATACTGCATGAGAAGATCAACCCCAAGACACATAATCATCAGATTCTCTAAGGTTGAAATGAAGAAAAAAATGTTAGAGGCAGCCAGAGAGAAAGGCAGGGTTGCCAACAGAGGGCAAGCACGTCAGACTAACAGTGGACCTCTCAGCAGAAACCCTACAAGCCAGAAGAGAGTGGGAGCCAATATTCAACATTCTTAAATAAAAGAATTTTCAACCCAGAATTTCATGTTCAGTCAAACTAAGCTTCATAAGTGAAGGAGAAATAAAATCCTTTCCAGACAAGCAAATGCTGAGAGATTTCATCACCATCAGGCCTGCCTTGCAAGAGCTCCTGAAGGAAGCACTGAATATGGAAAGGAAAAACTGGCACCAGTCACTGCAGAAACACACCAAAATACAAAGACTGAAGACACTGTGAAGAAACTGCATCAACTAGTGTGCAAAAATAACCAACTAGCATCATGATGACATAATCAAATTCACACATAACAGTATTAACCTTAAATGTAAATGGAATAAATGCCCTAATTTAAAGACACGGACTGGCAAATTGGATAAAGAGTCAAGACTCACTGGTGTCCTGTATACAGGAGACCCACCTGACATGCAAAGACACACATAGGCTCAAAATAAAGTGATGGAAAATTTACCAAGCAAATGGAAAGAAAAGAAAAAAAAGCAGGGGTTGCAATCGTAGTCTCTGACAAAACAGACTTTAAGCCAACAAAGGTAAAAAAAGACAAAGAAGGGCATTACATAACAGTAAAAGGACCAATTCAAAAAGAAGAGCTAACTATCCTGAATATATATGCACCCAATACAGGAGCACCCAGATTCATAAAACAAGTTCTTAGATGCCCACAAAGAGACTTAGATTCCCACACAGTAATAATGGGAGACTTTAACACTCTGCTGTCATATTAGACAGATCAACAAGACAGAAAATTAACAAGGATATTCAGGACTTGAATTCAGCTTGGGATCAAGTGGACCTAACAGTCATCTACAGAACTCTCCACCCCAAATCAACGGAATACACATTCTTCTAAGCGCCACATGGCACTTACTCTAAAATTGACCACATAACTGTAAGTAAAACACTCCTCAACAAATGTAAAAGAACTGAAATCATAACAAACAGTCTCACAGACCACAGTGCAATCCTGTTAGAACTCAGGATGAGGAAACTCACTCAAAACCACACAATTACATGGAAATTAAACAACCTGCTCCTGAATGACTCCTGGGTAAATAATGAAATTAAGGCAGAAATCAAGAAGTTATTTGAAACCAATGAGAACAAAGACACAATGTACCAGAAGCAGTGTTAAAAGGGAAATTTATAGCACTAAATGCCCACAAGAGAAAGCAGGAAAGATCTAAAATCGACATGCTAACATCACAATTAAACAGCCAGAGAGGCAAGTGGAAACTAATCAAAAGCTAGCAGAAGACAAGAAACAACTAAGATCAGAGCAGAATTGAAGGAGACAGAGACATGACAAATCCTCCAAACAAACAAACAAACAAACAAACAAAAAATCAATGAATCCAGGAGCTGGTTTTCTGAAAAAATTAACAAAATAGATTGACTGCTAGCTATCCTAATAAAGAAGAAAAGAGAGAAGATTCAAATAGACACAATAAATAATGATAAAGGGGATATTACCATTGATCCCACAGAATTAAAAACTGCCATCAGAGAATACTATAAACACCTCTATGCAAATAAACTAGAAAATCTCGAAGACATGGATGAATTCCTGGGCACATAAACCCTCCCCAGACTAAATCAGGAAGAAGTCCTGAATAGATTCAGAATCGCTGAATAGACCAATAACAAGTTCTGAAATTGATGCAGTAATTAATAGTCTACCAATCAAAAACAAAACAAAACAAAACAAACAAACAAACAAAAAAACCTGGGACCAGATGGATTCACAGCTGAATTCTACCAGAGATACGAAGAAGAGCTGGTACTATTCCTTCTGAAACTATTGCAAACAATTGAAAAGGAAGGACTCCTCCCTAACCCATTTTATAAGGCCAGCATCATCCTGATACCAAAACCTGGCAGGCGCACAACAAAAAAAGAAAACTTCAGGCCAATATGCCTGATGAACATTGATGCAAAAATCCTCAATAAAATACTGGCAAACCCAATCCAGCAGTACATCAAAAAGCTTATATAGCACAATCAAGTTGGCTTCATCCCTGGGATGCAAGGCTCGTCCAACATATGCAAATCAATAAACGTAATCCATCACATAAACAGAACCACAGTCATCTCAATAGATGCAGAAAAGGCCTTTGGCAAAATTCAACAGCCTTTCATGTTAAAAACTCTCAACAAACTAGGTATTGATGGAACATATCTCAAAATAATAAAAGCTATTTATGACAAAAACCCACACCCAATATCATACCTAATGGGCAAAAGCTGGAAGCATTCCCTTTGAAAACCGGCACAAGACAAGCATGCCCTCTCTCACTACTCCTGTTCAACATAATATTGGAATTTCTGGCCAAGGCAATCAGGCAAGAGAAAGAAATGTATTCAAGCAGGAAGAGAGGAAGTCAAATTGACTCTGATTGCAGACAACATGGTTCTATATCTAGAAAACCCCAATGTCTCAGCCCCAAAACTCCTTAAGCTGATAAGCAACTTCAGCAAAGTCTCAGGATACAAAATCAATGTGCAAAATACACACGCATTCCTATACACCAATTATAGACAAGCAGAGAGCCAAATCATGAATGAACTCCCATTGACAATTGCTACAAAAAGAATAAAATATCTAGGAATACAGCTAACAAGGTATGCAAAGAACCTCTTCAGGGAGAACTACAAACCACTCACTGCTCGAGGAAATAAGAGAGGACACAAACAAATGAAAAAACATTCCATCTTTATGAATAGGAAGATACAATATTGTGAAAATGGCCATATTGCCCAAAGTAATTTATAGACTCAATGCTATTCCCATCAAACTACCATTGACATTCTTCACAGAATTAGAAAAAACTACTAAAAAGGGCCTGTATAGCTAAGACAATCCTAAGCAAAAACAGCAAAGCTGGAGGCATCATGCTACCTGACTTCAAACTAGACTGCAAGGCTACAGTAACCAAAACAGCATGGTACTGGTGCCGAAACAGCCATATAGACCAATGGAACAGAACAGAGACCTCAAAAATAACACCACATATCTACAACCATCTCATCGTTGACAAACCTGACAAAAACAAGCTGGGGAAAGAATTCCCTGTTTAATAAATGGTGCTGGGAAAACTGGTTAGCCACATGCAGAAAACTGAAACTGGGCCACTTCCTTACACCTTATACAAAAATTAACTCAAGATAGATTAAAAACTTAAATGTAAAACCCAAAACCATAGAAACCCTAGAAGAAAACCTAGGCAATACCATTCAGGACGTAGGCATGGGCAAAGATTTCCTGATGAAAATGCCAAAAGCAGTAACAACAAAAGTCAAAATTGACAAATGGGATCTAATTAAACTAAAAAACTCCTGCACAGCAAAAGAAACTCTCATAAGAGTGAAGAGGCAACCTACAGAATGTGAGAAAATTTTGCAATCTACCCATCTGACAAAGGTCTAATATCTAGAATCTACAAGGAACTTAAGTTTACAAGAAAAAACCCCCATCAAAAAGTGGGTATAGGATGTAACAGCATTTCTGAAAAGAAGACATTTATACAGCCAACAAACATATGAAAAAAAGCTCATCATCACTGGTCGTTTGAGAAAAGCAAATCAGAACCAAAATGACATACCATCTCACACCAGTCAGAATGGCGATTATTAAGAAGTCAAGAAACAATAGATTCTGGCGAGGCTGTTGAGAAATAGGAATGCTTTTACACTGCTGGTGGGAATGAAAATTAGTTCAACTATTGTGGAATACAATGTGGTGATTCCTTAAGGATCTAGAACCAGAAATACCATTTGACCCAGCAATCCCATTTTTGGGTATACACCCAAAGGAATATAAATCATTCTACTATAAAGACACATGCACATGTATGTTTATTGCAGCACTATTTACAATAACAAAGACATGGAACCTACCCAAATGCCCATCAATGATAGACTGAATGAAGAAAATGTGGTACATATATACCATGGAATACTATGCAGCCATAAAAAGGAATGAGATCATATCCTTTGCAGGGACATGGATGAAGCTGGAAGCCATCATTCTCAGCAAACTAACCCAGGAACAGAAAACAAAACACCACATGTTCTCATTAATAAGTGGGAGTTGAATAGTGAGAACACATGGACAAAGGAAGGGGAACAACATAAACCAGGGCTAGTTGGGGAGTGGGGGCCAAGGGGAGGGAGAGCATCAGGACAAATAGCTAATGCATGTGGGGCTTAAAAACTAGATGATGGGCTGATAGGTGCAGCAAACCACCATGGCACATGTATACCTATGTAACAAACCTACACATTCTACACTTGTATCCTGGAACTTAAAGTAAAAGTAAATAAATAAATAAATAAATAAATAAAAATTAAAAGTGCTATTCCAGTGAGCAAATGAATGATAACTAAGCAAAACAGCCTTCTTGCTGATATGGAGAAGGTGTTAGTGGTCAGAGTGGAAGATCAGAGCAACCATAACATTCCCTTAACCAAAGCCAGATCCAGAGCAAGGCCTCACTCTTTTCAATTCTGTGAAGGCTGAGAGAGGCAAGGAAGCTTCAGAAGAATAGTTGGAAGATAGCAGAGGTTGGTTTATGTAGTTAAGAAAAGAAGCTATCTTCATAACGTAAGCAAGTACTGATGCAGAAGCTGTAGCAAGTTGTCTAGAAGATCTAGCTAAGATAATTTATGAAGGTGGCTACATGGAATGAAAGATTTTTAATGTAGATGAAGCAGCTTTCTACTGGACAAAGATGCCACCTAGAACTTCGATAGTGAGAGAGAAGTCAATACCTGGCTTCAATGAAGGACAGGCTGAATTTCTTGTTATAGGATAATGCAGTTAGTGACTTAAGTTGGAAGGCAATGCTTATTTACCGTGCCAAAAATCCTAGGGCCCTTAAGAAACATGCTAAATCTACTCCACTTGTGCTCTATAAATGGAACAAAAAGTCTGATGGCACCACATCTGTTTACAGTATGGTTTACTGAATCTTTTAAGCCCATCTTTGACACCTACTGCTCAGAATTTTTTTTTTTTCAAGTATTACTGCTCATGGGCAATGCATGTAGCCACCCAAGAGCTCTGATGGGGATGTACAAGGAGATTAATGTTGTTTTTGTGTCTGCCAATACAATATTTATTCTGCAGCCCATGGAGTAAGGAGTAATTTCAACTTTTAAGTGTTGTGATTTTAGAAATACTTTTCATGCAGCTGCCATAGATAGTGATTTCTTTGATGGATTTAGGCAAAGTGAACTGAAAATCTTCTGGAAAGGATTTACCATCTAGATGGCACTCACAACACTCATGACTCAATAGGTGAGGTCAAAATACCAACATGAATAAGGGTTTGGAAGACGTTGATTCCAACTCTCATGGATGACTTGGAGGGGCTCAAGACTTCATTAGAGGAAGTAACCACAGATGTGGTGGAAATAGCAAGAGAACTAGACTTAGAAGTACAGCCTGAAGATGAGACTAAATTACTACAATCTCATAATAATACTTGAATGAATAAGAAATTTCTTCTTATGAATGAACAAAGAAAGTTGTTTCGTCAAATGGAATCTACTTCTGGTAAAGATGCTGGGAACACTATCGAAATGACAGTAAAGGATTTAGAATATTACATAAACTCAGTTGATAAAGAAGTGACAAGATTTGAGAGGATTGACTCCAATTTTAAGAGAAGTTTTAGATAAAATGTTATCAATAGCATTATATATTACAGGGAAATCTTTTGTGAAAGAAAAATTCAATTAATGGGGCCAAATTCATTGTTGTCTTATTTTTATGAAGCTGCCACCATTCCCTCAATCATCAGCAGCCATCATTCTGATTAGTCAGCAGCCATCAACTGGGAGGCAAGACCCTCCAGAAGCAGAAAGATGATGACTTGCTGAAGGCTCAGAGTATTGTTAGCATTTTTTAGCAGTGAAGTATTTTAAAATTAAGGTATATACCTCTTTTAGATGTGATGTTATTGCACTTTTAATAGACTACAGTATAATGTAAACATAACTTTTATATGCACTAGGAAACAAAAAAATATGTGACTTGCTTTACTGGGATATTTGCTTCATTGAGCTTTTATGTGATCTGGAACCAAACCTGTAATATATCAGAGGTATGCCTATAATTGAAACCATGAGAGTGGCTGAGATTATTCTGGGAGAATCTGTAGAGCAAGAAGAGCAGTGAGTCATTTCTAAATGCAATGAGACGTACTTAGAGTAATAGTCTCTCTGTTTTACCCATGAGGAAATTGAGGCCTGGCACCAGAGAGATTTTGGGATTTTCCTATATAGCTAAGGAGGGGAAACTGGAACTTGAAACTAGGTCTCCTGATTCCAAGTCACTATTCCTTCTATCATATTGATCTCAAAATAACAATCCTAATTTAGGGGAAACTTGCAGGCAATTTGCTTTAGAATGCCCCTGGAGAATAATCCAATTATTGGTATGATATGTCTTTTTTGTCTGAATTCTGTAGAAACAAATTTATCAATTATTTTATCCACATGTTTACATTGTTCTAGGATGAGAATTACTATAAATACATCAGATAAAAAATTCTTTGATTCTAAGTCCATGGCAGGTTTATGTAAAACTCTGCAAATCTATAACTTTGATACCTTTGTAAAATGATTGGCAGATCAAGTCTGTTATTTGTGCCCATTAAGAGCATAGGAACTTTTTGTGCATGTAAGCAGACTGAATGTCAGGGTGTTGCAATAGTCGCAAAACAAACTTGGTATCATTAGTACTTGTTTTAATCACTTGTCTAACCATAGAGAATAGTAACATGGATTCTACCGTGTTAGGGCAGTAGTGGTCTCTATGAAATAAGTTTTATTTACTCCTTAATAACTGTTGTTAACTCAGTCATTTTTATGTCTTTGTTTTCCTTAGAAACTGACTTATGCAAAGGAAACTGTAAGCAGGTGAGTGTTTCTTTTTCCCAAAATTCATGTTTGGCAACACAGGTGTGCCATAACCTAATTCAAGACTCACCCCAAATTTAATGGTGCCTTTCTATTTTCTTGCCAGTTTGCAATGACCAGGCCTGTGGATAAGTCCCAAATATTTTTCCTCATTCCCAAGCCACCTTTATTTCCAGACCGCCACCACAGCCACTGTGCGCATTTGCTGTCTGACCTTATTATGAGGCAAACTTGCTCCTCTCTTAGATAAGAAAACAGATTTATGGCTTATATGGAATGACCTATTATTGTCGAGGTTTAAAGGCTAATGATGAAATTGTTCTGAAATGGTACACCACAGTTGAGGATACTTTATTAAATGATGGGTGGTGCTATGGATCAATTTATTGACTATTGACGATTATGTTCTTGAAACTTAGGAATAGCATAACCTTGATGAATCTATCAGTATTTTGATTCTTGACTCTGTTCACCATGGGCTTGGGGCTAAGGTAATTTCTGGCTTCTGGGAAGTATCAGTACAAAAAAGATCACAGAAGGTAAGGGATTTTGAGCCTATAGGGGCTAAAGCTTTCCAATTCTATTCATCATCAGAGTATCTAAATTGTAATAGCATGTGGGTGGTTATATAGGAAAGCACCACTAGAGCATGCAATCCAGGTCACAGTCCAGAATTTTGCCTCAAATTAGAGGGAAGGACAGATTGAAAAACCAAGTAGGTGAGTCAGTGTCCAGAGATCCAATCTGGGCATCAGAGTCAGGGCAAAACCATAAATGGAATATATATGTGGGTGGTAGTGGGGTGTATCCAGGTTTCAAATCAAACACAAGTAAATAGGAAAGAAGTGGGACTCTGTGTGGTATTATTCATACAGCCAATGGCACTGAGTCTATACCAGGGTGTGGGATGATTGAATATTTACTTAAATATGGGGTCATGTGGTCTCTTGGGTGTGGTTTATTCTGTTTTAATTTTTATATTTATTTATTTGGAGACAGGGTCTTGATCTGTCACCCAGGCTGGAGTGCAGTGGCATGATCACAGCTCACTGCAGCCTCGAGCTCGCAGGCTTAAGTGATCCTCCACTTCTGCTGCCCAAGTAGTTGGGACTACAGGCACAAACCATCATGCCCAGCCAATTTTTTTGTATTTTTTGTAGAGACAGGGTTTTGCTATGTTGCCCAGGCTGGTTTTGATCTCCTGGGCTCAAGCAATTGGCCCGCCTCAGCCTCCCAAAGTGTTGGGATTGACTGCAGGCATGAGCCACTATGCCTGTCTGTGTGTGGTTTCTTCACCACAGAGAGGCAGCGCTCAGAGATTCCTTGTGATTGCCACTGCAACAGACAGTGGATCAGTAAATCTACGGTTGTAATGATAGAACTAGAAGGAACCTTAGAGGTCGCTTCATCCAACTTTCACAGTCTATTGGCTCAATTAACTTCTCTAAGATCTCTTTAAGTTCATTGTGCCCGAAGCTATATCAATCATTTCCTCATAAATCTGTTTTTTTCTAGGTTCCTCTTATCAGTGAATGAATGGCATTATCATCCATCTAGTTGCCCATATTCTTTTCTCTTGCTTTCTCCCTTCTCTTCTCCTATTTTCTAATTATCTCTTGATTCCATCCATTTGTCTCTGACCCCACAGTCCCTACACTAATTCGTATAATCAACACTTATTTCCTCGTACAGAGGCTTGCCAAGAGTTCTCTCTACTTCCCTCTGAGCCCTCCTCACCACCCCGGCCAGAAATCTTCAAAAGAATAAATTTGATCACGTGCCTCTCCTCTGTAAGACAATTTAATAGTTCCTCATTGCTTTTAAGATCAAAATTAACATGACCCGCAAGGCTCTTCACAGTTAGGCCTGTGCCCAGCCTCATCTGTCTCAGTTTCCTTCTCAAACTCTATGGTTTAGCCACAGTTTTTCAGAGTAGTCTTGAGCCATTGTGTTTCCATATTTGTTGCCTGACTAACATTATCAAACATGTAATAGCATTTTAACATTTATTGATTGCTTACAGTATACTAGATACTTAACATATATTAATTTATTTAATCCTCTGAGTTTAAGCCTCTGAATTATGTACTTTTACTATCTTTATTTGATAGACGAAGAAACAGTATTAGAGTTTAAATAACTCAAGGTAATCCAGCTTATTTGATTCTTAAGCATCTGATTTTTAACCTCTATTAATACTGCCTTTTACTGTGTAAAATATGTTACCTCACTTAATTATTACAACAACAACAACCAAAAACCTAAGTTAGTAATACTCTTACAGGAATCCAAAATATGAATAAAATCAGTAATGCATACAAATCAGTAACTGCACAAAATACCTAAAGCCTGACTCTTCTTGAAAAATCTACCATGTAGCCTTTAGCAGGTTTCTGCCGGATCCTAATGAATGAATAAAAATGGATCTTACTCATTTTTGTAACCCTAATAGGTAACAATCTTGAGGAAATGCACTGTTTTAGGATTTGTTGTAAGCTCTACATTAACTAGCACCAAATGTGTATGTAGTGTAATCTTAATATGTACAGTTTGTATTGCTTTGGTTGACTTTGTTTAACCAATCAGACCAATATCAAAACATGCTTGTGTTCATAGTGTACATATGTGCACACACACCCATACATAGAGAGAGGGAAGAGAAGTCAATTCCAAGGATAATTTTTTAAAAATTTAGCTTTTATTTTAGATATAAAGGATACATGTGTAGGATTGTTACATGGGTATATTGGACTCAGGTAGTAAGCAGAGTACCCAATATGTAGTTTTTCAGCCCACACCCACCTGCCCTCTAGTAGTCCACAGTGTCTATTATTCCCATGTTTATACCCGTATACGCTCAGTGTTTACCTCTCCCTTATAAGTGAGAACATGCAGTATTTGGCTTTCTGTTCCTACATTAATTCACTTAGGATTATGGCCTCCAATTCCATCCAAGTTGCTGCAAAGGACATGAGTTCATTCTTTTTCCTGGTTGCATAGTATTCCATGGCATATATGTACCATATTTCCTTTATCTAATCCACCATTGAGATGGCCACCTCGATTGATTCCATGTTTTTGCTGTTATGAATAGCTAGTGATGAACATGCGAGTGCATGTATCTTTTTGATATAATGATATGGGATTGCTGGTTTGAATGGTAGCTGTGTTTTAAGTTCTTTGAGAAATCTCCAAACTGCTTTTCACAGTGGCTGAACTAATTTACATTCCTACTAATAGTATATAATCATTTCTTTTTCTCTGCAACTTCATCAACATCTGTTGTTTTCTGATTTTTTAGTAGCCATTCTGACTCGTGTGAGATGGCATTTCATGGTAGTTTTGATTTGCATTTCCCTGAGTATTACTGATGCTGAGTATTTTTTCATATATTGACCTCATATATGTCTTCTTTTGAGAAGTGTCTGTTCATGTCCTCTGCCTACTTTTTAATGGGGTTATTTGTTTTTTGCTTTTTGAATTGTTTAAATTCCCTATAGATTCTGGATATTAGACTTTCGTCAGATGCCTAGTTTGTGAATATTTTCTCCCATTCTGTAGGTTATCTGTTTAGTATGTTGATAGTTTCTTTTGCTGTGCAAAAGCGCTTTAGTTTAATGAAGTCCCACTTGTCAATTTTTGTTTTTGTTGCAATTGCTTTTGGGGCTTGGTCATAAATTCTTTGCCAAGACCAATGTTGAAAAGGATATTTTCTAAGTTTTCTTCTAGAGTTTTTTTAGTTTGAGGCCTTACATTTAATTATTTAATCAAATTTTAGTTAATTTTGGTATATGATAAAAGGTAGGGTTCTAGTTTTTTTCTTCTACATATGGCTAGCCAGTTAGCCCAGCAGGATTTATTGAATGGGGAGTCCTTTCTCCATTGTTCATTTTTGTCAGCCTTGTTGAAGATCAGATGGTTGTAGATGTGCAGCTTTATTTCTGAGTTTTCTATCCTGTTCCATTGGTCTATGTGTCTGTTTTTGTGCCAGTACCATGCTGTTTTGGTTACTGTAGCCTTATAATTTAGTTGGAAGTTGGATAGTGTGATGCCTCTGGCTTTGTTCTTTTTGCTTAGGATTACTTAGGCTATTTAGGCTCTTTTTTGATTCCACAAGAATTTTAAAGTAGTTTTTTTCTAATTCTGTGAAGAATGACATTGCTAGTTTGATAGGAATAGTATTGAATCTGTAAATTGCTTTGGGCAGTATGGCCATTTTAATGACATTGATTCTTCCAATCCGTGAGCATGAGACTTTTTTGATTGATTTAGCTTTGGGTGTGGCCAAGATGGCCACACTGTAAATTTTGCAAAGGCTATGTTTCCATGTTAATTAGTCATGGATACATGCTAAGTACATTTTGTTTCAACAGATTCTGTGTTACTACACCCTGACAGTAACACAATATTCCTGAAAACCTAACTTCAGACCTTACTGGATTTCATCATTCAAAGAGAAAAATGTATATCTGTGCTGTTTTCCTGCTAAGAGATGTATTTCTTGCATAATGTATCAACTACTAAATACCTGATCACAGTGCACCTCATTCACAACTACTAGGAGGTGATTAGAGAAGGAGGGGGGAATGAATGAAAGTCTGTTAATTGGTTAAAGCAGAATGGGTTTTCTCTGGAGCTGCCCCAAATTGATTATCTCATTCATTTCCTTGGGTTCTCCTGCCTGCTGATTCAAACTGTCCCATCTTTCTGTGCATCAGCTGGAAACAAACACCTTCTTTCTCTCTTTCACCATCCCAACTCCCAAGAGGAATTTTTAAAAAGAAAGATAAAATGATTCTGCCCATGTGAAGAGAAAGTCTTTCATCATAAGAACTAGCCTATAATGCAGCACATGCCATCAGAAGCTAGACTGGTAATGCAATGCACATACAGTGTGAGTATATATATCTACAAATGTTGAGGCAGTACAATTTCCAAGCATTCAAAGTACTGATATGCACTTGCATGTTAAAATATCATAAAGATGCCAAAGAATAGAGAGATGACACTTTTTCTTCCTTATCTTGTCATAGAGTTAGGCTGGTAGACTTCATGGTAGACCACTGTAAGAGGTAGACCATCATTTAGTTTTCTGGATTGGATATTGAAGCATGCCATTTCACTCTAAATCTGGGCCTACTAACTAAAAATACTAATATATCAGCAGTTACTTAGAATATTGTGAAAAGCTTCTTACTCACAAGAACAGACAATGATGTTTGCCCTTTTAAATGGTTTAGAATAACCATACTCAATAATCACCTAATTAGAGTCATTTTAAATAAAATTAAAAATATTAGCTAATACTAATGTAGAAGTTATAGGCCAGACATTGTTCTAGTACTTTATTACTTGTATTAATTTACTTAATCCTCTAAACAATATAGTGAGATAGGTGTTGATATTATCTGTCTCTTAAAGAGAAGGAAATTAAGGCATAGAGAGTTTAAGGGACTTGTCCAAGGTCACAAAGCCAGTGTTCAACCCCTATGCTATAATGCATATGTATTTAAATTATTAGAATATTTTACATCATTCAGAGATTTAAAAAATTGGTTTTCTTTGTTGTGCATATGTGTGTGTGAATGAGAAAGACAAACATGAAGAATGAAAAAAAGTATTTAAATGGTTGCTATAATTTACATACTAAAAGCCCAGACTTCATCACTACAATGGCACTTGTACCCCCTAAATCTATCAAAATTTATAAAAATTTAAAATTAAAAATGATATTATGAACTTTTGTATAGATCTTTGTACCAATTTCAAAATCTTATCTGCTGAAATTCAAAGGAGCTAACTTCAAATGAATAAAGATTTAGAAAGTAGCTACTTTATATTAGACAGACTTCTCCATGATAATGTTTCTTAAACCATCAGTTGTCAGCATATTGAATATGTACCATGTGGCCTGGCTGTGAGTCCATGCAAAGAGGCAGTATAGGAGAGAGACAGAGCTGTAGACAGGAGAGAAATTGAAATTTTAGTGTTTGTCTTATTAACAACTTGTGCTAAATCTTGGTCATTTCACTTTATAGAAAAATGTCTGTTTTTCAGGCTTTAGGAAAGCATCAAATGATCAGGAATAGGATTCCTAGAAGAGCAGGAAGTCCACATCTTTCTGTGTCTGTAGCACATTCAGTGAGAGCAGGGGCAGAACACACTGATCCCTGTGTGTGTTTCTGTCAGGGATATGGCCTAGTGTGGGGTTATCCTTTTGGTGCACACTGGCAGTACTCTTGCGGCAAAGATGGACCAGTAGAGGCATGGTGGTGATACTCCCTGACCTCTTATGAAACGACATATCCTGAACCCTACCATCATCCCGTACACGTTGGCATTTATAGACATATAGAGCTTTACATTTTAACAAGATTTTTTACATTTAATTGTCACAATTACCCTATGAAATCTTTACAGAGTGAAATTCTCCGACGTTCACACAACTTAGTGAGACTTGTTTACAATTCCAATCATTAAGTGACAGAAAAATGGAACTATCAAATTAGTTAACAGTCTCCGGGACATTCTAGCAATGTCAGCAAAAAGAAAATTAATTTGATGGTTTGTGGTTTATTAGAAAGCAAGAATTCAATAATGGTTCTATTTTTTTTTTGCAGTTTTGTTTCTTTGAAAAAAGGTTAAATTATGAAATATCTCAGACATAGAGACAAACATTAAGCCTTCTCTGACTCTGGCCCTCTCAAACTTGTGCTCCAGGAGATAATGGTAACTGCAGTAAGCAGATGGCATTGGAAGTGCATTGAAATCCTGTGTGCACAGCTAGGACAAGGTAGAAAGTGCTAGGCACAGATTTTGAGTCTGTCCTAAATATACATGAATTTGTTTAATGCCTACCCAAGATATTTATGCACTCTTCTTTTGCCATTCAAATAATTTCGGTGTATTTTTGTTGTTTATATTGATAAATAGATTTAGTTTCTTGAATATTAGAATTTGTTTACCTATAAAAATATTGATTCACTGGATTCATTAAAACAATGAGTCTCTTTTAATGGAAAGTTCTCTACTCTCTGGGAAGGTTTACTAAGAATAGCACTGGACTGGGAGTCAAGAGACCTTTTCTTTTTGCTTCTACCTGGCTACTTTGATTTTGGATAAATGACTCAAACAATCTGATGCAATGTTTTTTATCTATAAACTGAGAAGATAGAAGACAACTCATATTTATGATGCCATCTCTACGTGAATGTCAAGTAGACATTTCAAACTCAACACATCCACAACTGAACTCTTGGTTCTCCCATGCCCCCAACCCAATTAACTCTGCTTTTCTATTGGTGGCAATTTTATCATGTCTGTCATTGCAGAACAAAACTTTGTGATCATGCTTTATATTTCTGTTTCTTCCACACCTCACATCCAATCCATCAAGAAATTCTGTTGCCTGTAGATTCAAAATATATCTCGAATCTGATCACTTTTCACCATCTTCACTGCCACCACCCTAGTCTGAGCCACCAGCATCTTTTATTTTTATAATAGCTTCTTAACACATCTAACCCTTTCCCAACTACAGTACATTTTCAACACAGCAGCCAGAGTGATTTTTTATTTTTCTTATTAGTCTATATATTTGTCAGCAAAGGGAATTTTAACGTTTGCTTAAAACAGTGTTTATCAAACTTTTCTCCCAAAGTCCTCAATGGCAGAAAATATGGGCAGTATAGCTTGGAGTTTTTTTTTGGTTTGTTTTTGCAAATCCAAACTTCCTTTTCTTTTCTTAAGACTTCATGCACTCTTTTGTATTCTGCTATGTAGTGTATCAGTACGTATTTTATGTGAATTGATTTATTTCCTCAAATATCACACAAAATGGAAGCTTTAGAAATGGAGCCAAGTCTATTCTATGGCTTCTGGCAATCTACTGTATACTCTGAGTGTGTGTACCATGTTGGAAAGAGTCTTAGAACAAACAAACTTATGGGGTTTATTCAAAAACTTTCAATGAAAACAAAACACCTTCATCATATAGTTATTCTACTATAAAATGATATATTATTTCCTAAAAATCACTGGAAATCATGTGATAAAAACTACAGGGGCAATGGGAATAATAAAGTTAGGGGCACAATACCCAGAAACTGTCAACAATACATTTTTTTTAAAAAAAGGAACCTAGTGGTTGGCACGGTGGCTCACGCCTGTAATCCCAGCACTTTGGAAGGCTGAGGCAGGCAGATTACTTGAGATCAGGAGTTCAAGACCAGCCTGGCCAACATGGTGAAACCCCGTCTCTATAAAAACACACAAAAAAGTTAGCCAGGCATAGTGGCGTGCACCTGTAATCCTGGCTGCTCAGGAGGCTAAGGCAGGAGAATAGCTTGAACCTTAGAGGCGGAGGTTGCGGTGAGCCAAGATTGCGCCATGGCACTCCAGCCTGGGCAACAACAGAGTGAGACTCCATCTCAGAAACAAACAAAAAAGGAACCTAATAAAAATGGTGGCACAGTTTACATGTCCCATGTGGTTAAGAAATACACAAATACCATAATAAATATGTCACTTAACCTTGATGAATTTCTGACATTTGTTTGTAAAACTGGACATTGGAAAGATTGTAGCTTATAAATTATTGTAAAGTGATGGAAGGAGAATTATCTGAAGAAGAACGGAAAGTTGTAACACCATATGAGGGTGGGTGTGGTTCATAACCCATGGGTGAACTGAGGTAGCTGAAGATGTCTGAAGTGTCGGGCATGAGAGTGCTTGGTGTATTCCAACGTGGCCTCTCTTCATCTGGGTGCAGTTTTGTTTATTCATCTAGCATTTCTCACAATGAAATTGAGTATAGGTAAAGGAGAAATCTGCCTTATACTCAACTGTTTCTTAATATATTCATCATGTTGAAACAAATTCACAAATAAATAGCATAGCAGAGCTGACTGTATGTATCATGTATCTCTACTGATAAGTCACTGCCTGTACTAGGTCTAATAGAGGACACAAGATATTCACTATTCTTAGAAAATAAGGCATATAAATAACAATACATATGAACAAAAATATAAGTGAATTTTGAAAATTAAAAAATTTGTATTCTGCCTGAAACTAGGGCAGACCAGGTTGAAGTGGGGTGGAGACTGCCGACTGTGGGAGATGCTGAAGGGGGTGACATGGGGCTAGCTCACACGGGCAGTGATACCATAGGAGTGGCCTAAGAATTTACTCAGCCTATCTTTCTCCAATTGAATATTACCACTATCCATTAAAATCCTTATTTGCCCATGATTTCCATGGACCACAAAACCAAATATATATATTTTTTCAGCCAATATTTTATTCTCTTTGGGATGATATATGTCACTACTCCATTAGCTCCTGTTTCCCTATTCAAATTTATTTTTATAATTTTTTGAGATTATTTTTGTATTCTCCGTGTAAAGAGATTCTTGTATTTGTTTTCTACTGCTGCTTTAACTAATTAGTCTAACCTTGGCAGCTTAAAACAACATAGATTTATTATCTTATAGTTCTGTAGTTCAGAAGCCTCTTTTGGGTCTCAAAGTATTAGCAGGGCTGTGTTCCTTTTTAGAAGCTGTAGGGGAGAATCTGTTTTCTTGCTTTTTCTAGCTTCTACAGACCACCCACATTTCTTGGCTCATGGCCCCCTTCCATCTTCAAAGCCAGCAATGGCTGGTGGAGTCTCTCTCACATTCCATCACTCTGACTTTCTTCTGTCTCCCTCTTCCACATGAAAGGGTTCCTGGGATTACATGGAGCCTACTGGATAACCCAGGATACTCTACCTATTTTAAGATCTGCCGATTAGCAAGCTTAATTCTACTTGCAACCTTAATTCCCCTCTCTGGGGATTAAGATATGGACCTCTTTGGGAGGTTAGTATTCTGCCAATCACAGTTCTCTGTAATTTAAATTGCAGACCTCTATGCAAACTCTAATACATCTGCTAATGTGTGTCTTGCACCATATACTCTGCTATATCCTATTTTAAATGTCTCTGCTATCAGTTGCCAACTCTTAAAAAGAACATTTTCTGCCTGTATTCAGGACCTTACATTCTGTCTTTCCTCTTAGAAACCTCTGCCTGTCATTGTTTCTCTCTTTCTCCTGAGTCTCCAACTTCCTTCTTTACTGACTCTTTCCCATTAGTATTTAAACATGCTCAAGTCCCTCTCATGTTACATATTTTTTAAAAAGCCTGCATTTATCTCCATTATAGCCAGACATCTTGAAAGAATGTCCACTTAGCTCCAGTCACTGCTTAAACTCCTGCCATCTGGTTTTATGGTTACATCCCCAATAACCAGTGCAAGGCTCAGCCTAGGATATGTGCTTACTAAATATTTGTTAAATTAATAACAGAATTTCTGCCTAATCACCCAAGTCTATTATCAGGTCTCTGGTGATATTCTCAGCATAACGATTGCTCTTTGGGATTGTGTGTGTGTCTCAATTAATTTACATTTGTAGTTGAGAATTGTAGTTGAGAGTTGAGAATACCCATCATGAATCACAAAGCCAAATATATATATATATACATATTTTTTTTTTTTTTTCAACAGAGTCTTGCTCTGTCACCCAGGCTGGAGTGCAGTGGTCTGATCTCGGCCCACTGCAACCTCCGCCTCCCAAGTTCAAGTGATTCTCTTGCCTCAGCCTCCTGAGTAGCTGGGATTACAGGCATGTACCACCATGCCTGGCTAATTTTTGTATGTTTTTTAGTAGAGATGGGGTTTCGCCATGTTGGCCAGTCTGGTCTTGAACTCCTGACTTCAGGTGATCCGCCCACCTTGGCCTCCCAAAGTGCTGAGATTACAGGTGTTAACCACTGTGCCCGGCCTATATATATATTTTTTCAGCAAATGTTTTATTCTGTTTGGGATGACATATGTCACTATCCCATTAACCCCTGTTTTATATTTGTTTAGCATTTCATACTTTTTATGATGCTTCTGCATATAATATTTTATTTGGTTTTTGTCAACACCTTCATGAAATAGGAAGACATGGAGGTGTTCTTGTTTTAAAGGTTAAGTTCTTGAGGCCCAGAGCAACTAAGGTATTTCTCTAAATCATACACAAAGTTAATGATACATCTAGGACTAGCACTCAGGTTTCTTAACTCCTTTCTTTGAATTCTTTTGCTGTCACATGTGATTATAGTAACATATTCAAGAGCAAAGCAAAGTATAGAAGGTCATCAAGGGGAGTAGGGATCTGCATATGAACCTGTGCCTGGCTTGTTTTACAATGTCTTTAAATGTATGTTCTATGTGGCTGTGAGCAACTTTTGACACAATCCCACCTGAATTCCATTGACATGATTAGGTAATAGTGGTGAAGAATGAATAACGTGCTGGATGAACTGAGGAAAGGAGATAGTAAGGGGTTGCATGTTGTTAGTATTAAGCTAAAAATCTTAGCTGAACAGCTTCAACTTTGTGGTTTGACTTAGAAATGAAGTAGTATTTCTCTTTCCAAACTCAAGACACCTCTGTGTTCCAGTGCTGTTGTGAGTGACATTTTAAAGGATCTCTGCAGGAGGAATACTTAATGAAAACATGTAAAAGGATTCTTGTTGTTAAGTGTTCTTTACTGTCTCTTGAAAGGAGAGTGGGTGGGTGAGGGATTAAGAGTTGGAGTGTAGGCAAGTGATTTAAATTACTGAGAGTTTCCTACTTACCACTGTTAAAATAATGTTATTTTGAATTTAGCAAGGTGAAATCTAGTTCAACTGAAGTAATCAAACTTCTCCATTCTGAATACTTGCTTAGTTAGAGAATTAGCTTAAATTTGATTTGATGTCGGGGACAGTTTAACTCACCCCAGGTGAAGTCCGGTTTCTCTGCTACCTCATCCCAACATCCTATTCTAGTTGCTGTGCTGTGCTTTCCTACCTTTGCCTTACTGTGATCCTTATATCTGGTTTCTCTCCATAGGTCTCCAACTGTAACCAGGTTCCCCTTCCTCTTTCTGGGACCTTACACATTGACTTTTAGGTCATTTGGTTTTTATAGGCCAGTATCATGAAGGCCAAATGAAATCCTTCTAAAGAGTAGGGATCATGTAAGGGCTATGTTGTGAAGAAGTGACTTGAGGTAAGAGTGAGGTTTCTGGCATCCAGTGGGCCTATTTTACTTCACAGCTCCTCCATTGGCTTAGCTGTGTGACCCTGAGCAAATGTTAACCTCTTCTAGCATTAGTTTCCTCATCAGTCTAAATGGGATCATAGGATCTCGTTCTTAGGGTGGTTGCCAGAATTAAGTTAGTTAACCTAAACAAAGCACTTAGTAGTGTATGACACATGATGAGGGCTCAGTAAATTTAGTTGTAATTATTCTTGCTGTTATCATTGAAAGAGAACTGGATACAGTTAGGAAGTTTTGTGTGAGCCTGGTAAAGTTGCTTTACCTGTTTGGACCTTACTTCTTTCATCTATGAAATGAAGGTACTGAGGAGTACTGCCATGTGGACAACTGATAGACCCTATTCAGGCCTGATTATGTTAATGTTTCTTCCGAATGCATCCGATTCCCATTTTTTTCAGCTCCATCTTCTGTAACCCAGGAAGCCTCCTGATGCTTCCTCATCACTCATGCTGTCCTCTGCTCATCAAAATAACTTGTCCAGATGTCATACCCTTTAGGTTCTTCTAGATGAAACTTAGTAAGCAATTTTATGCAAAAGTACTCTAAATAAACAATACTGATGAGTTTTGTGTAATAGTTTAACATCTTACTTTTTTAGATAGAATTTTTAAAACCAGAAGGATGTTTATGATGAAGTTTTTTTTTTTTTTTTTTTTTTTTAACTTAATGTTTCTCAAATTTTCTACCAAAGCCTGGGCATTTAGAAAACATGCCCCTAGCTGACCCTCCCCTACCAGCTCCAATCATAAAATGTCTTTGAATTATCATATTTAATTTTCATATTCATTTAAACTTTATATTCTATTCCATAATATAGCCATGTTTGTTATAATTTTAAAATGTTTTAAATTATACATCAGTTCTTATTTAACTCCTCACCTGTTTAAGCTTCTAGTCAAACTGATGCCTCCAAATGTGTGCCGTGTTTATCTCGAGGCTTTGAGTACCTCTGTAATCTAATTGAGAGCAGTAGGGTGATCTAAAGGTGTGGCTCTAAAGATGTGACTTACTGGGCACGTCACAGACCTGGACACATCTATGAAGGAGATATTTTTTACTGTTGATCAAATTACTTTAGGAAGTTGACTTGGTAGCATTGAAGAGAGTTTTTATTTATTTATTTATGTAGAGGCAGAGTCTTCCTCTGTCACCCAGGCTGGAGTACAGTGGTACAATCTTGGCTCACTGCAACCTCTGCCTCCTGAGTTCAAGTGATTCTCATACCTCAGGCTCCTGTAGCTGGGATTACAGGCATGTGCCACCACGCCCAGCTAATTTTTGTATTTTTAGTAGAGACAGGGTTTCACCATGTTGGCCAGGCTGGTCTCGAACTGCTGGCCTCAGGTGATTGACCCACCTGGACCTCCCAAAATGCTGGGATTGCAGGCATAAGCCACCATGCCCGACCTGAAGAGAGTTTTTAATTGCTATGAGTTGAAAACAGACAATCATCACTGATCCAATATATTTGGAAAAGGTTAAGGGAATAGTCCTTTTCCTCTTAGGACATGTGTACAAACTTGAAAATTCTAAAATGTTCCCAAACTACTGCAAATCTAACTTTTATACCTTTAGGATATGTGAAAATATGGACTTGTGGAAACCTATTTTCTTTCCTTTAGGAGGAGGGGCTTTCTCAAATTGTCTTCTGATCTCTTCTTATCTTTGCTTGCAGTTGCAGAGTGGCATGGTAACACGACAGCTAGGATACCTGATACCTGTTAGCAATGTGGCCTACAGCAAATACTTTCTCTAAGCTTGACTTTCTTTACATAAATAGGTTTTATGATCTCAGCGATCTCTCCAATGAGATCAGGTGTGTGGCTTTATGTTCCTTCTAGCAGCCACTACTTTCTTGTCTATGCTACTTGTCTCATCTGTAATTATTGACTTAGTGTGTATAATTTCTATAAGACAGTAACCTTCATATACCATGGGTGTTTTGCTCACAATTACATGCCAAGTACCTTCTACATTGCCTGACACATAGTATTCATTTACCCCAAAATATATTTTTAATGCCTACTAAATGGCAGGTACTGTTTTAGGTACTGGAAAATACAACAGGAATATATTAGTCAAGGTCTCTAATATCATGCAGTTTAGATTCTTAATGCATTCCTGTTCAACAGAACATCTGTGGTGATGGAAATGTTCTTTACCATCTTGTCCAGTATGATGGCCATTAACCACATGCAGCTATTAAGCACCTGAAATGTGGCAGGTGTAAATGAGGAACTGAGTTTTTAACTTGGTTTAATTTTAATTAATTTAAATTGTTACATGTGTCCAGTGGCTACCATTTTGGGGCAATATTGTGCTACAGGACTAAGGCATTAGAGACAGAGATAAATAGGAAGACAAATAAAATTTCACATAGTGGTAAGAACTGAGAAGAGAGAAAACAGGGTGATGAAAAGATAACTAGGGAAGAATTCTAGGTATGGTGATTCTAGTTGAGTATGCATCAATACATGTAAAGTAAATGAATTATGAAGTTTTAATTTTAAAAACTTTGCTTCTTGGTACTTTTGCTTGGGAGCCCTTAAATGGTGATCTAGTGTTTTCCTTTTTGGAAAACAACTCCAAAATCCCCAAATAAACCCTCATGTGTCTGTCATTTCATTAACTGCAAACATTTTTTTTCTAGCCCTGAACTGTCTTCTCCAGTTCCTGTTGGTGATACTTCAACATTGGGAGGTATGCTTTTGTGTCTTTATTCACTTTTCTTTTTAAATTATTTATGGTTTAAGACAGTCTCACAAAAAAGTACATTTTTTTGTGCTAACTTTTAAAAAATATCAGATTTCTCTCTTTTTATATGTTGTTCAAAATTCTCAAGAAAAAGTAACTTTTAAATATTTATGGCATAATGTTGTCGGTACCTAAAAATCCTTAATCGTTAAGTATATAATACAAGTCAGAACACCACTGAAAACAAATGTAGGAGCTAATGAATTATTTTAAGGCAAACACTCTGTAGCTACCACTAATGTCGAAACGTAGAACCATTCTAATGCCACCATTTGTCATTCGCCCTGTGAGAGTTTCCCAGAGGAAGGATTTTCTTGTTGCATTCTGTGGTATAGTTTAACGTGTTCCTTTGACCAGTATATTTCTTGTAAATTGGTAATTCATTTCTTTATTTTTAATTAAAAAAAAAAACCCACAAACTTCTCTGTGTTAGAAATTTCAAACATCTACAAAAATAGAATAACATGATAAGGTCCAGTTTTAACACTTGTCAATTCACAGCCAATTTCCAATCTTTACCCACTTCCCCTCTCTGGTAGAGGAGTTACTTCTTTTAGTATATGTCCCCTTTGCTAGATAGCTCCTTAAGTATAGGAATGTTGTCTCTGTGTCCGTAGTGTCTTGTGCAGAGTCTGGCATACAGTAGGTGCTCAATATATGCTTGTTGAATACATCACAATTATCTCTTGTTCTGAGAAGACGCCATACAAATGTGTCTTGAGGTTAAAAGCACCGAATTTCCAGGACAATAAGGCAAACTATTTATGGGAATGGTTTTTGAAGTCAGTTCCTTATTTCCTGATAGGAATTCTGACTTAATCAGGGACTGAATTCATGCATATGTTTTTGCTTTTCTTCTTAGACGCTGCTCTCAGTGTTCCACATCCAGGGGTGGACTCCTATGAAGGTGCCTCAGACAGCAGCTTGGAAAGGCCAGAGGAGAGTGTGAGTGATGCTCTGTTTTGTTACTTAGTTTCTAACATGGAGCATAGAGATTAAGGGAGAGTTTATCTCCCATTGCTGGACTACACAGGACTTCATGTAGTGCCCTGTTAGAAAAATGACGTGAATTCTAAAACCAGCACATTAAAAACAATTTTGAGGTTCCTTAGAGAACTGAGTAAATCTGCTCTTATTGTAGAGTTTTTGGTGAGAGAGGGCTTCAAATTATAAATGAAATGGACTGTCATTGAGGTAAGCCTACTGCCTCTTGTGGCCTCTGTGATGTGATTTACTATGGTGGTTTTGCCTATGTTCTTCTAACCCTTAAGAGACCAGATCTTAGCTCTTCAGAGGGTAAAACTATACATTTTATGTAGTTTAAAAGGCAAAAAGTACCATGCATTGTGAATATACCATAATTAATAGAAACCTGTCCACTGAACAACACTAAATCCTATAGCTGAGTCTCTCACAAAAGATATATACAGATTAACAAAAAAATTACACATTGCCCAGGAATATAGAAACATTTTGTTAGATATTTAAATACTGCATTTAAAAAATTAGGGGGTTCACAAATGCTGTTTTTTAAACATAGAGCAAACTCTGACAAAACGTAGTCACTAGGAAGATGCAATTTAGTTATCTTGCACCTTCACTTCCCAACGTGGACATTTTAACTTACATGAAATCAGGTTAAGTCGCTTCACTTTGCCTCATCACCCTCCCTGTCACTGAACAAGTCTGGTGGTAATCCCTGAGTGGATACCTGAATCAATACTTTTATGCTAAGTACAGCCGTGTTCCAAGTAGATGGTGCTAAAAAATACTGGCATTTGATAAATATTGGTGAATGAATGAATAAAAAGTGATACTGTAGCTTTGAACCTGAGGCAGAATAGCTATGATTTAGATCTGAAAACATTTATAGAATGAGATAGAATTCACTTTAATGGAAATTAAGGAATTATATGCAGTCAGTTGGAACATTAATATCCAAAACAGAGGATTTAAGCCAATTTATAGAACCAGTAGGAAAACACAACAATATAGAGATACCTAACAAAAATTAGATTGCCTGTAGCTCTGGTTCAAATGAAGCCCAAGGTAGTTTTATTGTGCAGCTATTTTCCTAATGCATTTTCCCATCTACTCTTCTAGAAATTACATACCATATTTTGGTTCTGTTGGGAGTTATCCTATAAATTATAATGTGTATTTAACTTAACAAATTTTAAGTTTTTCAACATCTTTATTCTTATCCTGAGCAATGTAGAAACATTAGAACATTATAATTCAAATGATCGTTTTGCTGACCTATATGCTGCTTTTCAGTATTTTTGTTCTTTCTCTTTTTTCATTCTACTAATTAGGCTGTATTATATTCTACTTAAACAGCTAAAATTTGTTTAAGATTTACCCAGATGTTTACTATTTTATTTATTTTATTTTATTTATTTATTATTTTTTTTGAAATGGAGCCTTGCTGTGTCACCCAGGCTGGAGTGCAGTGGATCTTGGCTTACTAAAACCTCCGCCTCCCAGGTTCAAGTGATTCTCCTGCCTCAGCCTCCTGAGTAGCTGGGATTACAGGCACATACTACCATGCCCAGCTAATTTTGTATTTTTAGTAGAGATGGGGTTTCAGTTGGCCAGGCTAGTCTTGAACTCCTGACCTCAAGTGATCTGCCCACCTCGGCCTCCCAAAGTGCTGGGATTACAGGTGCAAGCCACTGCTCCTGGCCCTACTATTTTATTTTCTAATTAAAAAAATATTTTAGATCTATCTTCTGGGTAATTTTCCTTCTGAAATATATAATTCAGATATTAATTTAATGAAAGTCTCTCACTGTTTTGATCTCAGCTTTTGATCATCTGAAAATTTCTTCATTCTAATTCTGGAAAGGTGTTTTAATCTATGTTCTATTCTGGATTGAAGGGTTTTTTGGTCAATCTTTTATTTTACAATCTTCTGCTTCTGTTGTTGCTACTGAGAAGTGAACTATCAGTTCATTTGGCACTCCCTTTGTAATCTGGTTGTGTTCTTTGGTTGTTTCTAAGATATATATGTATCTACATATACACGTATGTATATATGTTTGTGTATATATGTATATGCATATATATATACACATTTAGTGTACGATTTTGTATTTAAGATTCTGCAGTTTCACAAAAGTGGGTATGGATGTGTATTTATGTTTATTTATTGTGGTTTGGATTTGTTGTATTTCCTTAATGTGAAACTTTATGTCTAACGTAAATTTGGAGAAATTCTCAGCTGTTATCTTTCATGATTAGATATGCCTGACCTCCTCATTTTCTCTCTCATGTCTCTTAACTACTTTAATTACTTTAATTTCTGTGTCTCTCTGTGTTGCTTTCAGTTATGTCTGCCACTTCACTAATTCTTCTTTCAACTTAATCTACTGTTGTTCAAACTGTCCATTGAGTTTTTAGAATCCTTTCTTTATGTGGGAGTCTTTGATCTGATTTGTCAACATGTATAGACCTTCTACTTTGTATTCTGTCCCTTTGTGCTATTTAAACTTAAAGCCTAGGTCACAAAGGATCAGCAGATGCTCCTTGGAAGCTGCCACCTTCGACACTGACTCAACTCTCTGGATTCCTGTTTTTTGACACCTTGGTTTGGTTTTGTTTTCTTTTTACTTTCTTGCAGACTATGCATTAAAACCATTAAAATATTTACTTAGCGTTTTCAGTATTCTGTAGCATCAATACTGCTCAAGATTTTTTAAAATAATAAACTGGAAACGAGTCTCTTTGAAAATTTAGTGAGATGAAGCTTAATACGGAAAAAATGCAAAGTCTTGTGCAAAATTTCATAGGACTAAGAGTTTTTGTTGATATTAGTCTTACTGTGAATCAATAGTATGATGCAGTTACTGAAAAGACAAAAACTAGTGTAATTTTTTTTTTTTTTTTTTTGGAGACGGAGTCTCGCTCTACCGCCCAGGCTGGAGTGCAGTGGCTGGATCTCAGCTCACTGCAAGCTCCGCCTCCCGGGTTCACGCCATTCTCCTGCCTCAGCCTCCCGAGTAGCTGGGACTACAGGCGCCCGCCACCGCGCCCGGGTAGTTTTTTGTATTTTTTAGTAGAGATGGGGTTTCACCGTGTTAGCCAGGATGGTCTCGATCTCCTGACCTTGTGATCCGCCCGTCTTGGCCTCCCAAAGTGCTGGGATTACAGGCTTGAGCCACCGCGCCCAGCCTAAAAAACTAGTGTAATTTTAGATTGTTTTAATTGAAATACAGTTTACTGTAAGAGAGATGTGTGGCTAGATTTTTTCATATATTTCTGTTAAAACAACATATTGCCTATTTTCATTGGCTAGACTTCACTTGTGAGTGTCATTCTCTAAGAAAGATATTAAGAGCCTGAGAAATGTGTGGAGAAAAGGAACTACTGAAAAGTCAGGGAAGACGTGATAGCTGCCTGTACATATTCGACGGGCTTTGTGCAACTAAGTTTTAAATGTGTCACAGGTTATAGAATTTGGATCAATGGTAGAATTTATAGGAAGGTAAATTTGGGTTTAATATTAAGAACTTTCCAACCATGAGAACATTTTTGAAGTGTAGTAGTCTGTGTTTGAAAGGCATGCTTCTTTCTCATCAGAGCCATTTGAACTGATGATAAGCAGCCATTTGTCAAGGATATTATGAAGAAAATTCAAGCATCAGAAGGAGTGGTGGAATCTTTGAGGTTCTTTCCCATTCTGAAGTTTTAAAGGTCTCTGACTGTATGATTCATCAGGGATGATAAACGATACAATGAAAAAAGCCCTGATATTCTTTTCCTGACTCTTGTCATTGACATGCTGTGATTCTTTATGCTAGTCATTCATCCTATTCAATCCCTGGTTTTCTTATGTATCAGAATGGAGAAACTTGGATTACATGCACTTAAGTGTATTTTGCATGTGATAATTATTACTGTGGTACTCTAGTAGTGATCTTCTACTTCCATCATTTTTTTCTACCTTTATTAATTATTGAAACTATTCTGTAAGAAACTGTTGTCACTTCCCTTTCATTTATTTGTTTCATCATTTATTTATTATATCAGTATAGACTCATGGATATTTAATTTATTCTTTGGGTTATAATCCGTTATTTATTGTTGCTTAAATTATTTCAGCTTTGGCCAGTAGAAGGCCTGGGTTTTTATGTTACAGAGTACAAAAAGTTTGTTGAATATGGGTTCAGGTTCCACATAGCAACTAACCTTTAAGAAATTACTGCTTGTTGAGTGAGGTGTAGCATCAAAAAAGAATATCCACAGTTATCTGAAAAATCTAAATATATTCCTCCCTTCTCTGATAGATATCTGTGTGACCAGATTTTTTTCATGTATGTCAACTAAAACAACATATTGTAACTAATGGAATACAGAAGCAGATAGAAGAATCCAGCTGTCTTCTATTAAGCTAGACATTAAAGAATTTGCAAAAATGTAAACAATGTGACTCTTCTCACTATTTTTTTTATTTTGCAGAATATTTTCTTCATTTTTACATGAACTGAGATGATTATATTATATTTAAATGAATTACTGTTTTTTAAATTTATCTTTTAATCTTTTGTTTGGTAAATATGTATAGGTGTGACCCACATACATTGGATTCCTCAATGATTATTAAGAGTATAAAGGGCTCTAAGACAAAAAAGTTTGGAAACAACCCTTCTAGGCTATTTTCAGATGATAATTATAGCAGTCAACTATTTTTAAACTCACCTTGATGGTTTCCCAAGGAAAATTTTCTACCTTGCCCTGAACTGTGCAATGTGCGTTCAAAGGAATGAACAAATGCATAGTAATTTCAGTATTGGCCTATGTCTTAAAGTCTACCCAATTTGTTCCAAAGTCAAATACGGTATAATAATGTTATCTTCAGAGGCTGCCTTTAGCACAGTTCTGACACATTGAAACAATCAATAAATGCTTTTTGACTGAATGAATAAGCCTTGGCATTTATTGTTCTTTCTCTGAAAATCCAGATTAGCAATGAAATTGAGAATGTGATAGAAGAAGCCACAAAACCAGCAGCTGAACAGATTGCAGAATTCAGCATCCACCTTTTGGGGAAGGAGTACAGGGAAGAACTACAGGATTCCTCCAGCTTTCACCACCAGCACCTTGAAGAAGAATTTATTTCAGAGGTGGGTGATTAAAAAAAAAAACAAACAAGACAGTATGCCTGCTATGTTAGTTTCCCATATTTACAACACTGTTTAAAGATAGGTTTAGGTTTCAAGTTGTTTGTCTACTTGGTTCCTGGAGTGGTTACTCAGCCATTTCTTCAGAAAACTCTGTAAAAAGTCACAGGACAGATGAATTCTTTCACAGAAAGAAAAATCTTGCCATCTGCTAAAAAATAAATGCAATTTCCAACTTTTGCTGCACAGCCAAGGAAGAATGTGTCCTGTGGCATAGTTTTGACTTGAAAAATATTTGGAGAAATAAGCTTCTCTAAGAAACTACACATACTGTATTGTTTTTCTTAAGGGAACATTACATTTAATGTCTTTTAATTTCATCTTTAGTATTTTTTAGTTGAAAATTTTTGAATAGTTAACACATAGGTAATACCTGGTACAAAGTTTGGAGGCATAAAAGGCCATCCAGTGAAAAATAAATGTTTCTCCTATCCTTAGTTGGAGGTATTTTTAAAAAGGGATTTCTTTAAAGAATTGTGGATTAGACCATCCCATAACTTCACTTTCTGGAAAAATTCTATATAGGACTTAAACTCAAGATGTTTTCCGTCAGAAATGACCCATGGTCCCCGTCTAGTTTGCCTTTGCTTTTGTGCAGTAAGACATTGAATGCTCATCTATCCCTGTCTGTCAGATGACAGGGCACATCATTCCTTACTGTTTATTTTTTCCCATTCCTTCTTGACGGGGTTCTCCTTAGCCAAGTTTATCAATTCCATTACCTTAATTTTCTTCCCCAGATACTATGTCCAGATGGGAAATAAAAATGTGCATCTCTCAGCCAAAGCATTATTGTAGCCATCAGACGTGGGAAGGGGAGGCCAGACAATTCATTTTCCTAGTGGTGTGGCCAAGTTGCAAGGCTGCATGGTATGTGGAAGAAATGTCAGCCAGGCCAGTGGCCACCTGGCATCAAAGAGTGTCTTGGGCTGGCCGTCTGGTTTTCTCTGTCCTTTGATTAAGGAACTTTTGATATAGCTTAGTGTTTGGGTAAACAATTGCATGGAATGACTGCAGATTTAGAGAAGTCCAATAACACTCTGAAAAAGGTCTCCATCAGGGACTTTATGAGGCAGGTAGCTATTGAGTTGAGGTGATTAGAGGGTGTTGAAGGTTCTGGACCTACCATGGAACACCTCCTTCTCTGGCCTATCTCTGTACTCCCTGTCCCCTTACCTGGAATGAAATGCCTATCAACAGTCACTTTGCATGAAACAGCAGAGGCAGGGGATCATGTCTCAAACTGAAGGGGATCCTCCAGCTCCCTCCCTTTAGGACACCATCACACAGATTTTTCCTGCAGCTTCTCTGGGTATTACTGGAAGACACACAGGGAGAAAGAAAGCCTGCTTGGAGGGGATAAGGTTTAGGAGCTATTAGTCTTTGTGTCTCTCTCTCTCTCTCTCTCTGTCTCTCTGTGTGTGTGTGTGTGTGTGTAAAGGATAAGAAGTGGGGGCATAATAGGTTTGGGACAACACGAAGTACAACATCAGAGAGGGGAAGGTCACACTGTGATGGGCCTGGGAGTGTTGGTGCCTGAGGGCAGTGCCAGTGTCAGTGTGATCCTCACATAGTGCCTTGTGCTCCACAGGTGACTTTCTATTTATTTGCTCACAGCAGCCATGTAGGCAAGCATCTCCATTTTACAGATGAGGCTCAGGAGGCCAAACAACTTGTTCATTGTCATGTAGTTCTCTAGGAACAGAAATGAAAATCAGGTCTCCTACTGCCTTTCAAAGTACTCCTTCTTCTTCTACAGAGTCCCCTTCCTTTTAATTCAAGGGAGAAGTTATAGTGAACCTTAGTTTTCCCAGTCCTGGTCCCAATTCTCAAGCACATTTATCATGAGGCAGGGGAAAGAGGAAGGGGCAATGTAATGCAATGGGAAAAATATGGGCTTCGGTGTTAGAGAGATCTGGGATTGAATACATTCCGATTCAGTCACTCACCAAATGTGTGACCTTGGCCAAGTTAGTTAATATCTTATAATCTCCATTTTCTCATCCATAAAACAGGAATAATGTATTATCTCTTGGGATCGTCGCAGAGATTTGAAGTAAAGCAAAGCACCAGACATATTGCAGTCCTCAATACATTTTACTCACTATTAGTATCAATGTTGAAGTCGAATGACTTCTTGCAACTGGATACCTATACATGTTTAGACTCCAGAGCTGGCAAAGCCTATGCTAAGATGGGATTAGTAGTAATGATAACATACAGTTGTACAGCATTTTTCAGTTAATGGAGTGCTTTTAGGTACATTTCTTTTAATCTTTAAATCAATATGGTAGGTGGGCAGGGAAGTCTTAGTTCTGAAAAAAGAAGGCCTGTGCATGGACACTCTGCCAGCAGAAACAGAGCTGAGACTAACCCTCAGCCTTCCGATTTCTAGTCCTACGTCTTCTACCCCTCCCCACCACCCTACAAGAATTATAACAGTTTTTTATTTCCTTTCAGAGAGTAAAACAGGGCATATTACTTCGGCCAAAGAGTTTCATTCTTTGGCTGTGGATTCTTTATTCTTACGACATAAAGATCTTCAGTGAATCACGATTTAAAAAAAAAGCCCACTCTCCTCATATGAGGACTTGGTTAAAAGCAGATGCCCAGAGATGTTGCCAAAGTCTATTAATTTATTTCCTTTGTTCTGATGTTGGCCCCATAGTGACCCATCTGCTGAGGTTGTCATCTTCTGAAATGTTACAGATTAAATGTTTATTTTTGTTAAAATATGCATTTGTGCCTAACATTATTATTATTATTATTATTATTGAGATGGAATATGTCACCCAGGCTGGAGTACAGTGGTGTGATCTCGGCTCACTGCAACCTCTGCCTCCCGGGTTCACACCATTCTCCTGCCTCAGCCTCCTGAGTAGCTGGGACTACAGGCACCCGCCACGATGCCTGGCTAATTTTTTGTATTTTTAGTAGAGACGGGGTTTTACCATATTAGCCAGGATGGTTTCCATTTCCTGACCTTGTGATCCACCCACCTCCACCTGATTATTTTTACATCTTTAGTTCAATCTAGCATACCATTGTCCACCTCCAGTCACTAAGCTCATTTGGAGTTACATGGCTAGATTTTAAAGACTCAGTAATAAAACTGGCTCCTGCAGATGTGATGCTCATGAATCGGTCTTCGGACCAACGGAGTTACCTGCCCACAAAGCCTCTCATCTGAGTGTTGAGTGTGTTTGTGGTTCTCTTTCATTGTAGGAGCAGGAAACGGATGCCACCAGCCACATTCACACTTACAGAAAACAAACACTGTTTGTCAGTGTGTGTGCTGTGGCCAGATTTCCAATCCAAACAATAACATTTAAAAATGCTATTACAGGCCTGTAATCCTAGCATTTTGGGAGGCTGAGGCGGGTGGATCACCTGAGGTCAGGAATTCGAGACCAGCCTGGCCAACATAGTGAAACTCTGTCTCTAGTAAAAATACAAAAATTAGCCGGGCATGGAGGTGCACGCCTGTAATTTTAGCTGTTCAGGAGGCCGAGGCAGGACAATTGCTTAAACCTGGGAGGTGGAGGTTGCAGTGAGCTGAGATCACACCACTGCACTCCAGCCTGGGCAGCAGAGTGAAACTCCATCTCAAGAGGAAAAAAAAAAAAAAAGCTATTACAGCTTCTTTTGAAACAATTTTTTTTTTTTCACATTTCTTCACATAAGGGAAAAACAGTGCTTTGCCAACAAGGAGCATGCTTTTTAATAATTTGGAAAAAATTAATATTAAAGCACATTAAAACCTTAAAAGACAAAATGAAAAAGAAAAATGTGGCAGTGTTTAGGTAAAATTTTTTCTTTCACTTTCTGACCTGGGTATGCCTAGGTAAGTGTATAAGCGTGTAATAGTTGTGAACAGTGCACTTCTTATTCTAGTCTTAAAAGCATTATTTTCTATATATTTTTCCATATTTCTACATAGTTATCATTTTTATTTGTATTTTTAACAGGTTGAAAATGCATTTACTGGGTTACCAGGCTACAAGGAAATTCGTGTACTTGAATTTAGGTAAATAGACTTGTTCTAAATATGCACATGTTCAGTAGCATTCTTTATTCTGAATGGAATGTCCATTATATTTATCATATATATATTCTAACAATAAATGATTTGAATGCTGTAACTTAATGCTATTTCTGGTAAATTAGTATTCTTGATGTTAGTTTTTCAGGTGAGGAAATTGATTTAGAAAAAGACCAAATAATAACTCAAAGAGATATATTAGGTCTAAAGTTGGCTAGGTTAAGAATTCAGGGATTCATGTCCCCAGCTTGCTGCCTACAAGTTACGTAGGTCTTATTTGGCACTGAGAGGAGCCTGAAGGCAGACGAGATGTGGCCCCAGTGTTTTCCTAAAGCTTGTCAGTGTGGTGATTTTGACATCTTGGTATGAGGCCACTCTGGAAGGGATGTATTAGTCCTTGTTTTAAACATAGCAGATCTGAGTAAACCAGACACCTCTTTTAAAGACATTTATTCCCTGCTTAAGACCCACAGTATAATACTTGTGAACATTTACTGAGTGAATACTTTACTGAGTGAATATTTTGTACTGAGTATGCCACATTGCTGAGCTCACTTAATCTTCAACCCTCTCAGGATAGATATTATTAATACTCATTTTTAAGAGGAGGAAACAGGTTTAAAGGGATGAAATATTAACCCAAAGCCAAGAGTTTGTAAACTGGGGTGGAGGAGGAATTTTGAAACAAAGCAGCTGACTTTATAGCTTTTCTTGCTCTGAACCTTCATGCTAGACTCAATGCCATGATTTAGGTGATGCTCTAGCCCAAGTTTAGATGTTATCCATCTCATTGGCTTGTTCTTGACAAAACTTCTGAGTTTACCAGAAATAACAGCAAGCACTTATATAGCATTTACAGTGTGCCAGGCTTTATATATATATGTATATTTACACACACACTATTTAATTCCAACATCAATGCTATGAGATAGTTACGATGCTCATATTTTTCAATAAGGAAACCAGAGCACAGGGAATTTAAATAATTTTCCCAGTGTTGTTTAGCTAGTTAGTGATGCAGGCTTAGTGGAAAGAGGCCAAATATTTAAAGTTGACCTACTTACCTAGTCTCATATCATGACCAGTAGCCCCCGTTCAACTTTAGCAGTTTTCAAACAGGATGCTGCCTCCAGTTGTAAGCTCAGATGAGAACCTGAGAATGTGAGGCCTTTGAAGGCCTCCCTTATTTGGCAGCACATGAAGGGCAACACAGTCGTTGGAGCCAACTTGCCTGGCTTCAAATCCTGCCTTTGCACTTCTGGCTGGATGCTTTTGGGTGTATTTCCAGGATTTAACTTCTCATTTGTATAAAAAAGACAATTTACCTTAATCCTGCTTTTTAAAAAAAATGCTTTTGAAATACCGTCAGCAAATTATTTAGCGTCTTTGTTCCATGGTTCTACACCTATATTATGAGGATACTAATAAGTCTTAATGAAGATTAAATCAACTAAGTTTTGTATAATGCTTAGCACAGTTCCTGGCACATGGAAAGTTCTATTTAAGCATCTGCTACATAAAATAATAAATATTAAAGTTTGTGCAGTATCCTGTGGATTAGTCGGTCCTGACTTTACCTAAACCCTTACTACTTTCCAGTGTACCATCTGATTTTAATATTACATAACATGTTGTATCCCAAAAAAGAAGGTTCCCAATTTTGTTAAAGCCAACAACTGGAGTTCTCTGCTGATTTACTGAAAAAAGTTTCTTGATGAAGAAATAACCATATGTGAATAGTTTTAAAGTATTTTTAAAATTTAGAAGAAAGTAAAGACCATGTCTTTAAAATAGAATGCTTTTTTCACCTTTGCTCACTTCCTTCAATCTATAGGAATTTGTCAGTATCTGATACTATGCAAGCATTTTACTTTAAGGTGGTATTTCAAAGAAATTCAGAGGAAATACACAAAGAACTTGCACTTTGATGAATGATGTGACAATAATACCTGTCTCAAACTCTGTTTAATATTTTCAATTTTTATTTTCAGGTCCCCCAAGGAAAATGACAGGTACTTTTTGGCACTTTCTCTAATGTCCATTGAATTGGGAGATAGGTTAGTAAATATGGCAGGCCGTAGGTCCAGGGGAGCATAACTCAAATCTTACATCACTTCCAATATCACTGTCTGACTTTTTCAGATCAGGGTTTGTCAAACTTTTCTATTAAGAGTCAGGTAGCAAATAATTTAAACTTTGCAGGCTATAAAGTCTCTGTTGCAACTACTCAATTCTGCCACTATCAGGTAAAAGTAGACATGGACAATATGTTGTAAATTAATGAGCTTTTCTGTGTTTCACTTTATTTATGGACATTGAATTTTATATAATTTTCACATGTCACAAAATATTGTTCTTTTTTTGGTTTTTTCAACGATTAAAAAATGTAAAATTCATTAACTCATGGGTAGTAGGCTGGATTTAGCTCACAGGCTGTTTAACTTTATGTTCCTGGCTTATTTCACTTAACATAACGTCCTCCAGTCCATCCGTGTTGCTGTGAATCACAGGATTTCCTTCTTTTCATGGCTAAATAGTATTCCATTGTGTATGTGTAACTGAGGGGAGGCTTGGCTGCTCACTGCTTGCAAAGCCAGTAACAAGGACGATGTGCAGTGAAAGGAAAGTGACTTTATTTCCAAAGCTAGCAGTGGGGGAAGCGGCCAACTTAACCTCCAGAAATGATTCAAACTTCAGGCTGGGAAGAGGGGATTGAAAAAGGAAATTGGCAATGGGAGGCATGCAGGAGGGGTGCTGGGTACAAGGTCTGCATGTCTTGTTCCAGTGGCTATCTCGAGCCATGGTCCACCAGGAGCGCAGCTGGCGTCATCTCAACAATGGCTGGGTTGTTGACTGTCTTGAGATAATCTCTGGAATTTTGCAGCTGCGTCTCCATGCTTGGTCTGTCTCAAGATTAGCCCCTGGAACTTCTAAGTAAGCATATACTTAGATATAAGCATGCAGTTAAATAAACGTGCATGGGGTAAGGGAGTACATGGTGGGAGATGGTAGGAGGGAGTGAAGTTTCAGAGTATGTTTCAGGGCTGTATTTTAAAACTAAGGGGGAAAAGGCTCCTACAGTTTGTTTCAAGGTTACAACTTGAGACTGGGAAGAAAGGAGAAGAGAAAAATTGTTTTAAAATGCATTTGGGGCCGGGCAGGGTGGCTCACACCGGTAATCTGGCTAACATGGTGAAACCCCATCTCTACTAAAAAATGCAAAAAATTAGCCGGGCGTGGTGGTGGGCGCCTGCGGTCCCAGTTGCTCCGGAGGCTGAGGCAGGAGAATGGCGTGAACCCAGGAGGCGGAGCTTGCAGTGAGCCGAGATCGCGCCACTGCACTCCAGCCTGGGCGGTACTGCGAGACTTCGTCTCAAAAACAAAAAAACAAAAAAAAAAAAAGGAAGCTAAACTACTTGGTTGCTTATATATACCACATTTTCTTAATTCATTCATCTGTTGTTGGACAGCCAGGTTGACCCCATATCTTGGCTGTTGTGAGTAGTGCTGAAATAAATAAACATGGCTGTGTGGATCTCTCTTTGATATACTAATTTCCTTCCCTTTGAATAAATGCCCAGTAGTGGGATTGCTGGATCATATGGTAGTTCCATTTGTAGTTTTTTGAGGAACTTCCATATTGTTTTCCACCGTGGCTATACAAGTTACATTCCCGCCAAAAGTATGTAAGAATCCCCTTTCTCTGGATCCTCACTAGCATTTGCTATTTTTTGTCTTTTTGATAATAGCTATCCTAACTGGCATTAGATGATACTTCATTTTGGTTTTGATTTGCATATCCCTGTTGATGAAAATGTTGAGCATTTTAAAATATATTTTTTGGCCATTTCTATGTTTTCTTTTGAGAAATGTCGATTCGGATCATTTGCACATTTTTAAATTGGATGATTATTTTGCTGTGGAGATATTTGAGTTTCTTCTGTATTCTGGATATTGATCCCATGTCAGATAAATAGTTTGCAAATATTTTATCTCATTCTTCAGGTTACTTTTTCACTCTGTTGATTGTTTCCTTTGCTGTGCACAAGCTTTTTAGTTTAATATAATTCTATTTGTTTTTTTTGTTTTTGTTGCCTATGCCTCTGAGGTCTTATTCATAAAATCTTTTTCAAGACCAATGTCCTGAATTATTTTCCCAATGTTTTCTTCTAGTATTTGATAGTTTTTCAAGTCTGACATTTAGGTCTTTGATCCATTTTGAGTGGATTTTTTGTACAGAGTGAGAGCTGAGGGGTCTAGTTTCATTCTTCTGCATATGGATATCCAGTTTTCCCAGCACCATTCATTGAAGAGAGTGTCCTTCCTGCAGTATATGTTCTTGACACTTATGCCAAAAATCAATTGGTTGTATATATGGATTGATTTCTGGATTCTCTATGCTGTTCACCATTGATCCGTGTGTCTGTTTTTATTGCTAGTACCAGGCTGTTTTGATGACTACAGCTTTGTACTTTATTTGAAGTCTAGTAGTATGATACATATCTTCAGCTTTGTTATTTTTTCTCAGGATTGCTTTGGCTATTTGGGGTCTTTTGTGGTTCCATACCAATTTTAAGACTTTTTTTTCTATTTCTGTGAAGAATGTCATTGGCATTTTGATAAGGATTGCTTCAAATCTGTAGACTGCTTTGAGTAGTATGGTCATTGTAACAATTTTAATTCTTCTGATGCAGGAGAATGGGATGTTTTCCCATTTTTTTTTTGTATCCCTTTTAATTTCTTTCATCAGTGTTTTGTAGTTTTTCTTGCAGAGGTCTTTCACCTGCTTGGTTAAATTTATTTTTACGTATTTTATTTTTCTTGTAGCTATTGTAAATGGGATTGCCTTTTTTTTTTTTTTTTCTCAGCTAAATTGTTACTTGTGTATAGAAATGCCACGGGATTTTTGTAAGTTGATTTTGTATCCTGCAACCTTACTAAATTCATGCATCAAATCTAGGAGTTTTTTAAATGGAGTCTTCGGGTTTTTCTCAGTGTAAGACCACATGATCAGCAAACAGGGATAATTTGACTTCCTCTTTTCCAACTTGTATGCCTTTTATTTATTTCTTTTGCTTGATTGCTCTGGATAGGACTTCTGGTACTATGTTGAACAGCAGTGGTAAAAGTGGGCATTCTTGCCTTGTTCCAGTTCTTAGAGGAAATGCTTCCAACTTTTCCCCATGCAGTATGATGTTAGCTGTGGCATTGTCATATGTGGACTTTATTGTATTGAGGTGCTTTTCCTCTACCTAATTTTTTGAGGGTTTTAATCATGAAGGCATGCTGAATTTTATTAAATAGTTTTTCTGTATCATTATGATGATCATATGGTTTTTATCCTTCATTCTGCTGATGTGATGTTTCATCCTTATTGATTTGCATATGTTGAACAATCCTTGCATTCCTGGGATAAATCCTACTTGGTCATGGTGTATTATCTTTTTGAGGGTCTATTGGATTTGATTTGCTAATATTTTGTTGAGAATTTTTGCATCTGTGTTCATCAGGGATTTTGCCCTGTAGTTTTCAATTTTTGTCATGTGCATGTCTGGTTTTGGAATAATTAAATTTTTCTGCTTTAATTTTGTGGAATAATTTCAGAAGAATTGGTATTCATTCTTCTTTAAAGGTTCAGTAGAATTCAGTGGTGAAGTCATCCAGTCCTGAACTTTTCTTTTTCAGTAGACTTTTTGTTACTGATTTAATCTTGTTACTTGTTGTTGGTCTGCTCAGGTTTTCTGTTTCTTTTTGGTTCAATTTTGGTAGGTTATATGTGTTCAGGAATTTATTTCCACTAGGTTTTCAAATTTATTGGCATATGGTTATTCAGAGTGGTCTGTAATTATCCTTTCCATTTCTGTGGTATTTGATGTGATGTCTGCTTTTTCATTTCTGATTTTATTTGTTTGGGTCCTCTATCTCTCTTTTCTTGAATCTGTAGATTACTTTGAGTAATGGTAGAATTCTATAGACCATTAGTCTAGCTAATGGTTTGCTGATTTTTGTCTATTCAAAAAACCAACTGTTTGTTTTGTTACTCTTTTGTATATTTATTTTGGTCTCCATGTCTTTTATTTCTGCTCTGATCTTTATTATTTCTTTCCTGCTACTAATTTTTTGGTTTGGTTTGTTTTTGCCTTTCTAGTTATTTGAGATGCATTGTTAAGTTGTTTATTTGAAATTGTTTTGGTTGTTTGATGTAGACATTTACTGCTATAAACTTGCCTCTTACTACTGCTTTTGCTGTGTCCCACAGGTTTTGGTATGTTGTGTTTCTATTTTCATTTGTTACAAGGAATATTTTGTTTTTATTTTAAATTTCTTCACCCATTGATCATTTAGGAGCATATTGTTTAACTTTCCTTTATTTGTATAGTTTTAAATTTGTCTCTTGTTTTGATTTCTAGTATAATTCCATTGTGGTCAGATAAGATACTTGATATAATTTTGATCAAAAATTTTTTTTGAGACTTGTTCTGTATCTTAACATATGGTCAATCATGGAAAATATTCCATGTACTAATGAAAACAGTGTGTATTCTGCAGCTGTGCATCTATTCAGTGAAATGTTCTGTAAATGCCTGTGAGGGCCACTTAGTCTGTGGTGCAGTTTAAATCTGGTGTTCCTTTGTTGATTTTTCTTTCTAGATGATTTGTTCTAGGGAGATAATGGGGTGTTGAAGTCCTCAACTGTTATTATATTGGGGTCTATCTCTCTGTTTAGATCTAATAATAATTGCTTTATATATCTTGGTGCTCCATTTTGGGCACAGGTATATTTATAATTGTTATATTTTCTTGCTGAATGGATTCCTTTATTATTATATAATGTCCTTCTTTGTCTCTTTTTTCAACTTTTGACTTGAAGTCTGTTTTTTCTAAGCATGGTTACTGCCACTTGCTTTTGGTTTCTGTTTATGTGAGATATATGCTTCCATCCCTTCACTTTAGATCTTTATGTGTCTTTATAGGTCATGTAAGTTTTTCGTAGGCAGCATATAGTTTGTCTTTTTTTTTTTTTTTAATCCTTTCAGCCAGTCAATATATTTTAAATGGAGAATTTAACCTATTTAACTTCAACATTGTAATTCACAGTTGAGAACGTCTGTCATTTTGTTGTTTGTTTTCTAGTTGTTTTGTATATTCTTTGTTCCTTATTTCTTCTTTCATTGTTTATTTTTATGGTTGCTTTGATCCTTTCTTGTAGTGTGGGGATGAGTGCCAGGTGTCTCTAGTCAGCCATATTACTGATGTCACCCACAATTGCTAACCTAGGTACAGTTTTCAAAATTATTCAGCATTGTCAGGAATTAACCAGCTGATAAAATTTATTTGTAACTTTTGGATGTATTTATATTCTGAGCTGTGTATAAATGAATGTATAGCACTGAGATAGTCTATAGGATATATAATATGCCGTTTCCCTCTCTCTCTTCGTAAGCATTTATATGCACATGAAGTTTTTTATTTGCTGTGCACCTCTTTTAAAATGTACTCATTATGTTAATTTAGTAGTATGCATTTGAAGTGAATCAACAACATATCCATCTGGTATACCCAATTTATATATTTAGCTTCAGGCTTTTTCAATATGTATCTGTTTCCTAGAAGAAGCTACAAAAGAAGAGATGTCTGAGTTTCTCCAAAATATCCTTATTTTGGTTGATCTTGATGAAATGTGATAGCACTATTTTTAATTTTAAAATATATATGCATCAAACAGCCAATCAGGGCATCTGAGGGGAGAGAATAAGAAAGGGTAAATTTCACCTCCACATGATTGATGTCTTTGGAAATAGCTGTCAGACACAGAAACTCTCCTCTGTATAGCAGCTGCCTGAGTCCAGTTCAAAAGATGAAAGATGATGATCCAGTGGTGGTTAGTTAACTTGGAGTTGCTAAGTATGGAGAGCCAGCACAGCTTTCTTCAATCAGATACTATTTTATCTGCCAGTCTGTATTCTGCTTCTCATGAATTTCCTTGGCCTCTCGGTTTTCTTTTATTCTGTCCGTCATCCTGAGATATCTTTGCACTCCATTACCATGCCAGAACTCAGTCTGTTCTGGGTCACAGTGATGTTCTTGGCCTTCAAAATAGATGGTTTTCTGGTATCTCAAGCACTTATTTGAGTTCTCTTTCCAGGACAAAAACATGGTAACAAATTATAACATCTCTCTGAGGCATTTTATCTTCTTTAATGAACTTATCTGTACTAGACAAGGTAGATTATAATAGAAGTATTATATTTAGATGTCCAATGGAAACATTGGGAGGCAAATAATATTTTGCCAATAAAGAGTAACACCAGTAATCTATTCCAGGCTGCCTGATTTGCATAGATTTCTTGATCCAGGAACATTTCTCTTGATCTTTTCCCTATCATTTGAAAAGTCATGCAAGGCACATGGTAGGTTCCCAGTAAATGCTTAACTCTCCTTGTCTGATTTTCTGCATAACCTAAGAACCAACTGAAGTGCTAACTGACATAACCTTTCTTCCACCCTCTTTTTCTTTTTTTCTTATAGTTTTTTTTTTTTTTAATCTTAGAGTCATATTTACACTAGAAGTAAGTTTAATAGGTTGTGCAAAAATCCCAAAAAGAAACCCACCTTTCTGGAGAGGTCGATATGGTCCATCACTCTAAGACTTGGAAGAGCATGCACATCCTTACAGAGCTGGGCTGTGGCCAGGAAACAATGTCTCTAAAATTATTAACCAGAAGATACAAATATATGAAGCTAATATGAATGTTCTTTAGGGTTAAAAATTGCTCTGTTATATTTAGAGTCTGAAAATGCTTCAGATTAAGTCAGGCATATCATGTACCGTTGTTTAAGTGGCATACATTCAATTGTCTTATCTGCCTACGTTAGGGAACAAAATTGACCATTTGTTTCTTCATTATTTTCACAAGCCTATATTGAACTACTATGAGCCAGGCATTGTGCTAGATGGTGGGGACATAGAGCCAAAAAATAATTGTGCTTATAAAGTTGGTGGGGAGATAGAACATGAGCACCAATCACGTCTTCATGTTAAAAAGAAGTTTCCCTGGGAGATGACAGCTAAGCTGAAGTAAAAAAGAAATAGCCAGGTGAAGAAGGTATCTATATGTGTGTGTACATGTGTATGTGGAAGATATAAGGGCTGGGAGGTAATAAGAGGCATTGCAGAGAGAAGGAAAAGATCCAGAAACAGAGCAGGTGCCTATGGTCTGCGAGTCTATCAGAATGACTGAAGGCTCATCAAGAGCAAGGGGGAATATGGTGTGATGAGTTCTGATCAGTAGGTGACCCTCTTATTGTTTGATTCTATCTTGTAACCATCATTTGATATTTTAGCATATTTTACTGATTTGATTTCTTTATAAATAATATTGGGAATTACCTATGAATCAACATTCTCAGATGTGCAAAACTGAAATACTTTCATTGCTTAGAGGATTGAGGGAAGTTCTAGAGACAAGCATATGTTTTTACTACTTAGAGCATCAGGGTGTCAAAGTGCTCAGTTATAACTTTTAAGAGCCCTGAACCACTGCATTAGAAGAGGTATCCTATCATATCTGGGAAGAAAACAGTATTGACGTCACTCAGAGTAAGACAGGAACATCAAAGAGGCCCGGCTGCTTGCTTGTATGGCAGGTGGGAGTGTCACCTTTATGGCTTTCCCTGCAGTCCAGGGTGTGTGATCTGTGCCGCGTAGGCCAGGCCAGGTCCAGACCAGTGCTCCCAGGAAGGAGAAGTCTCTTGAGGCCAGTCATGCTTACCAAACTATAAAAGACAATGAAGTCTCTAGGATGCCTATTGATCTATTTAAAAATGAGAAATATATGTGCCAACAGACCAATCAATTATTATAGCATTGACTGGCTCATGCATTCTTTCCTCATAGGAAAATTTGTAGGGAGTTATAATCAAAAGTTTCTTTTACAAGCTTGAAATCAAAAAGAGAAAGTTGGATGATCTCAGCAGCCAGTATCATCTAGCTGTGATAGCTTATTGTAGCCATTTCCAACCTAGGGATCTATTTCCCAAGGAACTCCCAACAAACTGGCCAGAAGCTTTCCACTAACTAGTAACATCAACGAGCCGACTAATTTCTTTTTTCCTATACTCTATGATGTCATCCTTACTATGTTGGTACTTTCCTTTAGATCTATAAATACCTTGATTATGCTGCAGGTTTCTTTTTACATTCAGGCAAGTATATATTTCTGTTCATCTAGTAGGCACTGGGTACCTCTCTGTGCTAGGCACCAAACTGAGCACTGGGGATAGAAACTCAAGGAGAGACTGAGACACCATCACTGTGAACAAAATCTTTGCACAAAGCAATGAAGGCTAAAATAAAGAAATATGTGAGGATATGTAAGTTCAGAGGAAGAAGCACGTTAGTTTAAATTTTATTCAATTTTTCATTTTTTATTTTTATGCTTTGTTTTGAGACTAGTTTGCTGCTGTGGAATGTCTGAAAGTGGCGAATTGCTTTTACTGCATGTCTGCCTTGAGTGGTTTGTCTCTTGGAAGGTAGTGTTGTCGTTTCCTCTGGAGGGATCTCGGTGTGGCTTGCTGGGTACTGACTGCCTATGAGGGATGTGCTGCAGAGACTGGCTGGAAGCCACAGTGATGACTGGTATTGAGCTGTCCTCATAATTACTTTTTTGGGTAATAGGTTAATTAAAGCTACTGAGAGGGTAGCATAGTAGTTCAGAATGTAGGGGCTGGAGTTGGACAGATCTGTGTTGAAATTATGACTCTGCCACATATTACATGTTATGAAATCTAAAGGAAGTCTTTTAACTGCTCTAAGGGCTTGTTTCCTCAACAATATTCTGAAGCTAAAATGTCTTTCATCAGGTTATTATGAAAATTAAATGAGATAAAGCATGTAAAATACCTGTCACATTATCAGCACTTACAAACTGTTAGCTTTTAGTTAGAGAAATCTGAGTTGGAGTCTAGAGGAGTATTTTTATTTGGTTTAAAATTTTATATTCTGATGTTATTTCTCCAAAAGACTAGTTAAGAAAATGTCAACACATCAACTCATACTTATTTATTTTCTGTCTTTCTGTCCTGTGTTCCAAGAAGTCTCCTCTTTGTTTGCTTGTGGAAAGGTTGATGGTGAAAAAGCCTAATTCCCAGACAAGTGCTGTTTGTTAGTACTTGTTGAGGTTTTACATAATTCACTAATAAGGGATTTAGCTTTAAAAAGAGAGAGAGAGAGAGAGCTTGTTTCTAGAGTATCTGAAAAAGAGAAATTCATATAGTCAATTTGGAACAGATTACTAAGTTGCATACAAAATTGGTTAATGCCCTGGAGGGTAGTAAAATATAACTTTAGAGATTTTTTTCCTACTAGGCCAAGAAAAAAATTACTTCATAATAGTTTTTTACAATTTAGTCTTAAACTTTATAGAACTGTAAATTGTCTGGGTTATCAAACCAAAGTATGTCTTCTGAAAGAACTGTCATATTAGAAAATACTCCAGCACAACATTTTAAAGGAAAATAATCATCAATTTGCTTTAGTACCAAGTTTTTCATAATTTTCCTACCACAATAGATAACTATGTTTCAGTACATAATTCATCTAACAACAACAATGAAGTGATGTGAGAGGATTTTGCACTGTCAAGAGGAATTAGAAAGACTGTTTTTAAAAAGGCAGGGGGGACATGCTAATAGGAAAAGAAGAAGTAGGCTGACAGTGAAGACGGAGGACTTGCCTTTGAAAGAGGAAAGAAGTGAGAACGTAGGGGAAGAAGATGCTCAGATCATTCTGCAGGGTTGCCTCTGTGGCCTCCTTACAATTCTTTTCCCTATTCTTAGAGCTATGACCACTCATTCTCTGGGAAGGAGGAGAGGATGGCAAAAGGTTGTCCAGGGTTTTCAGAGAAAAGTGATGGAATCCATGCTCTTTGAGACTCCCCATTTGTGTCCAATATTTGTTTCTTCATGGGTTCAATGCTCCTTTCTTTGTGCTTCCTTAGCTGAACCTAATCTGTTCTCTCTTTCCATCCATAGTGGCGTAGATGTTTACTATGCAGTTACCTTCAACGGTGAGGCCATTAGCAATACCACCTGGGACCTCATCAGCCTTCACTCCAACAAGGTGGAAAACCATGGCCTTGTGGAACTGGACGATAAACCCACTGTTGTTTATACAATCAGTAACTTCAGAGATTATATTGCTGAGACATTGCAGCAGAATTTTTTGCTGGGGAACTCTTCCTTGAATCCAGATCCTGATTCCCTGCAGCTTATCAATGGTGAGTTTCATATCCATCATGAAGTCCTTCCTTGATAGTTTCTTTTCCGGTATGCTCTGGTGTAAACTAATTTCCCAAAATATATAAGGTTCTGACCATTCTCTAGACTTTATGAGACAGGATTCAACCTGATATGAATGGAGCTTTAGCCGTGCAGCTCTTTTGGATAGATTAATCAGGGGCTTTCTGGAATATTTTTAGACAAAAGGCCACAGAGTGTGGAAAGTGGCAGTTAGAAATAGTTTAGAGAAATAGGAGCAAAGTATAAGAAAAAGGAAAGTAGTACTTGGAAGTATGTACTGAAACAGGCTATAATGCTTCCCTGACAACTGAGACATGAACTCTCTGAGGTAAGTCAGCTAGTAAAGGCTTAAAAATCAGAGTGTAGAAAAAAAGGAGGAGCTCAAGAAAGGCAATGGGAGATCTAGGTCAAAGAAGAAGTGATAATGGGTGCCGTGTGGAATCCCGGATAATCCAATACTGACTTTAAATTCAGATCGCTGTGGAGATCCTGTTATGATCCATAATGAACAGGTGGATATGACAGATCGTGAAGAAGAGGGTGTTTAACCTGGATTTGGAGGCTACAGGGTGCCCAGTCAACCTTGGACTTAAAACTTGCTAAGATTCTGGCTACTAGTATGCAGCATCTTAACTCATCAGGGCCACGGTATCCTGCTAACTCACTTGCTACTTTGCATTTGCTTCTATTCTCCATGATTTCTTTACTCATTGGTAGTTTAGCTTTTAAAATGTTCAGTGGAATATGCATTACTGAAGTGACAGCATGGGAGAAGTACCAGCTGCCGAGGAGGAAAATCTACAAGTGAGTCAATACTAATGATGCATTTTTACAGCCTCTTTAGCTGCCACACATTTTAAAGAGAAAACAGCCTCTGTCCTGTCCTTTCAGGCAGCTACTACCTAGCCGTGTGCGTGTGTGTGTGTGCGCGTGCGTGTGTGTGTGTGTGCGCGCGCGCGTGTGCGTGTGTGTGTGCGCGCGTGTGCGTGTGTGTGTGCGCGCGTGTGCGTGTGTGCGCGCGTGTGCGTGTGTGTGTGTGCGCGTGTGCATGTGTGTGCGCGCGTGTGTGTGTGTGTGTGTAACAAATGAACAAAAATAGACACTAGAGAAGCCAGAGAGGCTTGTTGGATTTACACAGGAAGATCAGAAAATTAATAATCAAAGAAAATAGTAGATTTAAAAGGCAAGGTAGGGAAGGAGAATTTTTAGAGAGACAAAGAAGAGTCTTGTCTTTCCAGGCAGTTATGTGTGTGTGTGTGTGTGTGTGTGTGTGTATTTGTGTATATGTGTGTGTGAAAGAGACAGAGAAAGTGAGAAAGGGAAAGGGAGAGAAAAAATTTTTAATAAGATTTTACTGCATGTGATTTAATCTCTTTTTTCCCCAAATAAGATTTTGTCTCTGCCTCTGTCTTTCTCTCTCTCTCTCTTTCTTTCTCTCTCTCTTTCTTTCTTTTCTTTTCTTCTCTTTTCTTTCTTTCTTTTTTCCAGACCAAAACTTTACATTGCTTTCAACTTATTTTGGCTGCTGGACCAACCGTTTTTTTTAATGTGACACTCTGCTGGGACAGGGTCACAAAGTGGTCTGGGCTTTATATGAATTACATAGGACTTTAAGATGGAGAAGCACTGTCTTCAGTGGAGGAGAGTGGTATAGGACCATTCATTCTGAAACATTAGGGAGCCTTTATATTTTGGAGTAGGTATCCTGCGCTCACTTCTTCATATACTCCTTTGTCATTGTTGAATCTCTGCTGGAATACTAGGGCTAGATAAAACAGTGAACAGATAAGAAGCTTGTTATAATCTGAAACTGCTGAAGTCCCTCTGGCAATGCTAATAGAGATTAGCCGGGGCTAACCATAGGGACGGCATATGGGCAGAAGATTCTAGGCATCAGGATATTGGGATCAGACAGAGAAAAGATATAGTTAGGAGATCATGACCTAAGTGGGTTAAGAACCGACATTGAGCAGAAGGTGCAAACACCAAGGTCAGTAGCTGGAGTGGTAGGAGAATGGCATGAAGATTAAGGTCTACAATAAACAGAGGTTGCTTAGGAAATGACATCCACAAACAGTATTGCAAGATCTTCCTTTTGTGTGGAGCCTGTGGGTGGAGCCACTTTCATAAAGGTGTCCTGAAAAGAGGTAAACGACTTTCTTAGAATTTGTAAGCAAGTTCAACAAAAGCTTTACAATATCTAATACCAACTAATTCAAGTGCCTTAGGCTTTCCTTAGATGTATATTTCAATTAGTCAGAAGTTTGTCTCTCAAGTTTATTTCTATTGTCAGGCCAACTTCAGAGTTCTGAATGGTGGCAGCTTTCTATGTAACTTGATCATTATCTCAAAAGACATGATCCTCCTTGTATTAGTCCATTCTCACACTGCTCTAAAGAACCTGAGGCTGGGTAATTTATGAAGAAAAGACGTTTAATTGACTTATGGTTCCACAGGCTGTACAGGCAGCATGGCCGGAAGGCCTCAGGAAACTTACAATCATGGCAGAAGGTGAAGAGGTGAAGGGCAAGCAAGCACGTCTTGCCATGGTGGAGCAGAAGGGAGGCAGGGGAAGAGACAGAGAGAGAGAGAGAGGGAGAGAGAGAAGTGCCACACACTTTTAACCAACTAGATCTCATCAGGACTCACTCACTGTCACGAGAACAGCAAAGAGGAAATCTGCCCCCCTGATCCAATCACCTTCCACCAGGCCCCACTTCCAGCACTTGGGATCGCAACTCAACATGAGATTTGGGTGGGGACATAGAGACAAAGCATATCACTTCTTGATCGTGTGGAGCTTATTTTTCATAGAAGACAAGATAATTGTATACACAGTTTTTAAAAGTTTTGGAAAATACATAAGCCAAATAGGGTTTTTGACCTTTGCTTGATTCCTGTTAAGTCAGGCCAGTGGGAACAGGTGGATAAAGAGACTCTACTTCTATTTTTGGTTGCATACACCAGATCACTCTCCTGGCAATCCCTTCTTTTTAGCTTTTATTGATTTTCTCTCCCCTGTAGGCAAAATCAGCTGCTTCTTTGTCTGTGTCACCATATATTGTATATATGCCCCTTACATTGTTTTAGAATTTGTGTTTATTTCCCTGATATATGCAATACTTCCAGAAGAGAAACTTGGCTTTATTAATGTTTATAGCCTCAACTTTGGTAAAGTCTGTGGTAACTAGCAAGGATTCATTAAATTTTTGTTGAATTATATTATATAATCTACTCTCTATGTTGCTCTTTAATATCATTACAGTGATAAAGATTTTTGGTGTCCTAGCTCAGTTTTCAAAGGTACTTTCTTCCCAAAAGGCAATTATGTTTGCATACTTTTCTACCATTCTTAGCATAAACCAAATGAATTGAAATTTTAGTACAACTTTTTTACTTAAAAATTAATTTAAAAATAAGCGCTTCATAGGAATCTTAAACAGAATAAAAACTGACTTGAGAAAGGAAAGGAAGTAATAGAGGATGTCCTAAATGTAATAATGGGAAGAATCTTTATTTTATGTTAGATTCTTATAATTCAGGCAGATTGTGCTAATATAAATAAAATATCTGAATAAAGTAATAAATATTTTCTAAGTAAGTGTGTCCCGTATGTTCTGCTAGAATCTAAACTATGAAGAGGAAGAACTTGGCTTTCAGTTGTCCCTGCACCTCAAATACAGTACGGCCTCAACTAAAAATGTTCTCTAATGTTGTTCTTTCCTCAGTGAGAGGAGTTTTGCGTCACCAAACTGAAGATCTAGTTTGGAACACCCAAAGTTCAAGTCTTCAGGCAACGCCATCATCTATTCTGGTATGTTTTTATATTTTATGCTAGAACTAGGCCCTCAAGCTTCTCTTCTTTCTTCCCTCACCTGCTTACTTTGGCATTATACATTTCCCAAGCTGTTCTCATTTCAATTATTCTCTTGCATCATCCCTAGACCATTACTCATAGGTGTCAGCTCATAGGTACCAAGTGTTGGTTCAGAAAATTTAAGCCTTCTGCAGTGGTGAAATAAAGTCTGCATTGCCAAACTCCACACAGGGTAGAAAACTTATTTATGGTTCCTACTTGTTCGGTGATGATTAAGCTATTAAGTGCCCGCTGAGTTGTTCTCTGAGAGTTACCCAGAAATAGATTTTATAGCCAAGATGATAAATTGATGTACTAGGTATAGAGCGTAGATTTTTTGTTTCAATGATTATAGTGAAAAAAAGGTTACACTGCGAAGCACATAGAACAGTGTGTGTACGGAAGGGAGAGAAAGAAGCATATCTGCTAGCTGACGGATGACAGGGACTCTAAATCAGGCCTCCTTGTAACCTGGACTGAAAACTCCCGCTTGCATAGAAACAGCATGGGACGAACTTTCCTTTTTGTTCTTACCACCCAGCTGCATTAGGAATTCCTCTTCCCCTTAAACCTCCACTTGCCACTTCACTTGTAGGGAGTTATACAGTAGGAAAGAAACAGCATAGTTTAAACAACAATGATAACATCTACAACCACAAACCACTACAGAATTACCTGTCTACAATGAATACAGGAATCTTTTGTTATCACATAGAAACAGTAAGGGGACTCCCTTCTCATCGACATTCCTTGCTTTTCTTCCCTCTGAAAATGTATTTTCTGTCTCATATCAGCTATTTGAATTACTTGTTTCTCGACTTTAATGGAGCGATGGAAATTCAGAAAGCCTGCCCTTAATTCCTGTAACCATTAATCTCTGCAGCCATTTCTTCTACTAGGTTACAGAGTAACTCATTATTACAATGTAGAATTACTAAAAACAATCTTTTCACTGAGTTACATATTGGACAAAATAGATTAGAAGAGATTTACAGAGAGTACATTCATTTGGTGTGTATTTATTTCTTCACTTATTCATTCATTCAAATATGTTTGTTTTGTGCTTTCTATGTGCCAAGAGCTTGTGAAACTAAGACAAATAAGGTGTGGCTCTGCCTACAAAAATTTCTAGTCTGGTAGTAGTAGACAGATTTCTAAACAAGGTGATGCAGACATTGTCCTAGAGGTCGATCCAGGGTACAGGGAGCGATGACAGCACCACGACTCTCCCGCTTTTAATCACATTCTCTAACCACAGGAGGAGCTTCGTGATGATATTTTAGAATCATATTGTGAAGATGAGAATTTCTATATAAGCCAGAGCGTGTAAACTGGAGACTAGCTGGATCCAACTATAGACATGCAGCTTGGGACCAAATTAAAAAAAAATAAGTCAATATTTTAAAACTAGGAGATTTTTACATAAAAATGCAGATTTCTGGCTTCTTTTGAACACCAGGAAGATCTGCTACTGTTAAGTTCATATTCCCTTGTGGCAGAAAGTGGCTGGAGCTTGGCTGTGGCTGCCCCTTAATGATAGCAAGCACCAGTAGGCTCACTTGTTCATTTATGTTGCAGTGCTTTCATTTGCATTTATGCCAACTCATTACTTTTTTGAATAGTGATTACTGTAGGGCATTCATTAACAATTTAAGGAAACATTAGAATGTTAATGGGAGATGATAAGGCATGAAAACAAGGAATGATTAATTAGAAATGTCTAGTTATTACTTTCTTTTTAATTTATTCCTTCCCTCCCTTTCTTCACGCCCTTGCCAACTGTTAGCAAGATTTTACTCTACCATAGAAGTGAGGTGGGTTCCCCCCCTAGATTTTATTTTAAAAAATTATTTTATATATACAGAGCTGCAATAATCATATTACTAATCATTTTATTGTTTTTATTATTAGTAATAAAGGCTTTATTCAAAGAGTAAAAAAATGTTATTTTAGAGCTAGGAATGTTGGGAAAGGGAATTTGACACCTTTCTGGCACCCTGACTTGGAAAATCACTTGTACAGTGTGCTTTCTTTAGGACTAACAAGCTTTTCAATTGGCAGTGGCAGAAATGAAATTGGCCAATATAATACAGTTGTCAATATACTACAGTGAACTAAAAGAAAGCATAAATTAAATTTGTTACTATGGGAACATCTATGGATAGAAAAATTAATGAAGGGCTATTCCTGGCATGTATATGTTAACCTTTCAAAATGTATAAGAAAGCTTCATTGCCATGCCAGTTTTTAGGGAATATGTATTTGGAAGGGATGGTCTTTCTTCTTTATTTGAAAAGTCAAGTTGTTTACTTTCACATTTTATATTGTCTGTGACTTGACTTTTGGAAAGATTTTATATATTGTTTCACTTTTAATTTTTTACGAAGTGAAAAGGCATTTTGTTTACAGATACACTGAAATGGTATATTACTGCTTGAGGATTTCTTTTTCATTGAGGATTCAGCTGCTTTCCTAATGTGTGTCAGGTTATGCGCTCCATCTGATAAAACTCAATTTCTTAAGCATGGCTTGAAGGGCTTAAGTTATCTCACTTGAGTTTTCTTGTAAAGTACATTTGGAATTTGCAAGAATATATGAGTAACTTTAACACATCTCTGGAAGTAGTTTTATATAATTAAAAGGAATAAAGTGAATTCCCTCTTATGGAATGATCATCATCATTGTAACTACTTTATTGAAGAACAGAACTTGGTATTGAGCAAATGGCCTTCTTTTCCCTGACTACAAATGTAATTTTCAGTCCTAGAAAAATAAAGGGGAAGGCTACAAACTTTTTTTCTGTGTAAACAGCCTCCATATCCCATAGAGCAGATACCTGAATATTAGGAGATGGCTGCCCACACTCCCTCCATCTGTGTTGACCTGGGTTGTATAAACCTGTGGAGTATGTTAACCCAAATGAGCGCATGGACTGCCAAGTCTGTTTGCTCTAGTTTCTCCTCTGAGAATCCTTTTACCACTTGGGAATATACACTTGTAGAGACCTCTGGATGAATTTCTGTTAGTGGGAAAAGCACTGGCACTGAGAAATCTAGAGACTTGGCTGCTTCCAGTCTGTTTTTTTTTCTCTTTTTTTGTGTGTCCTTGAGCATTTCACTTCTATGATCCTCAGTTCCCTCTCTTTAATAGGCATGGTTATACTACATGTGTTCTTGAGTCCTTCTAAGTGTAAAATGTGATAATTTAGTTATGTTCACATACATGTGCATGCTCAGCCCCTCTTACCAATATAAGATTTTTACAAGCCAAAGGATGGCCTCATAAAGCACATGAGCCTTTGGCAAGACAAGATCTGGTGTTTTTACTTAACTTTTTTGCCTTTCACTTTCTGGACTTTAATTTGTTGTCTTCCATTTCTCTGGAAATAAACTCTTGCTCTATCTCTGTTCGTGAGGACTCAGAATAACTTAGACCCTCTAGGCAGAAATATGAACCAGCTTTATTCTATTTGGTGGTAAGTTATGTAGGAGCACTCTGCACACAGGTCAGCAATTGTAAGCCACCTCTACTGAATAGAGTTATGTAAGGTTAACTCTACTCCTGGTAATTGCATGGTGTTTTCTGAGACAGTGTATTGCGCTGTCACCCGGGCTGGAGTGCAGTGGTGTGATCATAGCTCACTGAAGCCTCAAACTCCTTGGGTTCAAGTGATCCTCCTGCTTCAGCCTCCAGAGTACTATAGGAATGTAATATAGGAGTGCACCAAGGCACCCAGTTATTTTTTTATTTTATGATTTTTGTAGAGACAGAGTCTTACTCTGTTGCCCAGACTTGCATGCTCTTAAAGTTTACTAGAAAAATGCCAGAAGTCATCTCTCCAATTAGATCTTCTTTTTCTTTTTTTGTCCTGAATCATGAAACATGTCTTCTTATCCTCAGGTGCACTTCTGTTAGGAGATTCCCCAAGAGGGAATTTTGTGTCCTGAGATCTTTCTCTTTCTCTATAGGTTGTTTTGCAATTGTACCTAGTCATTTAATGATGGCCTCTGGCTTCCTCTTTCTTTACAGATGTTTTGCTTTTTCTCTCATACATTTCACTTCAACAGATTCAGGAGATTTGGTTATTAGACTCCAGTCTAATTCCTAGATATATCTTGCTTCTATTTCTTTTCTTTTTTTTTTTTTTTAGCCAAAGCTACATTGCCAAAAATGTTGGCTAACATTGCATCATATACTTTTTATCACTCTCCTTTTTCCTTTCCAGATTTTTATTTTCTGGCTAAATTTACATTTAGCCAGAATGATATCATTTTTGGTTCATGTTGTTGTTTTAAGTGATTCTCATTCCTTATTTGCTGGGCATTTATATTTCATTTTGGATTGTCTAATCACTTTTTGACAGAAATGACTTAAACTTTAATGGATTTTTAAATGAGGTATATTATAAAACGATGGCACCTTTGCATAATATCACTCATCCAGGGTCTCAGCAGTAAGAGAATCATCTAGAAGAATCTACTAATGGAGATGTGGATAGGGTTAAGGGAGCATAAAAAGAATGTTGAGGTATGCAGAGACTAACAACAGTGGGAAGCAATTACCACTACCATCCATTGGAGTACAGAGGAAGGGGAGGAAATGCTGTTACCAGAGCCCATGGACAGCTGGAGCTGTAATTGTGGAGGGAGAAGCACAGCTATGCTAGACACATAGTATTGAGGCTTGGAGGAAGCAGGGAAGACATACCTTGACCTCTCTTCCCCCTGTCCTTTGATCTGCTTATGCTTCCCATTGGCCAAACTCAAACAGAAAACAAATGCAAGGCAGCATTTGCAAGACTGGAACAGATCACAGGGTCAGCCTCCTAGGGCAGAGGGCAGGGAGAGAAGGATCTGAAGTGGTGGTGACAAATACAGAAGAATCACCATGGTGACCCACTTAAAATAGGAACCAATGAAAACAACATGGACAAGGCAGGAAGTGATGTTGTAACTGAGTTCCACAAAAGAAAATAAGATTTTCTTTTTAAACTAAAGTGCTTTTAGTTTAAAGATGGTAGATGAAACTGTGGGTAACCCTCTATAGAACCAATGACCTTCTGTTATTACCATCTTTCCTGTGCATTTGTCACTAGGGGAAGGGACAAAGTAGGACATGCCTGGTGGTTTCTTGCCTCATGGTCCCCCATCTGTGACTGGGAGAGTGTATAGTTCAAAGCCTTCTTACACAGCTCTTTGACAGAGAGACAAGGGGCACTGTGAAGACAAAGCATAAAAGACTAATTAGGCCTTGTGTAATAGTCTGTTTTCACACTGCTGCTAAAGACATACCTGAGACTGGGCAATTTACAAAAGAAAGAGGTTTAATGGACTCACAGCTCCATGTGGCTCGGGAGGCCTCACAATTATGGCAGAAGGTGAAAGGCACATGTCACATGGTAGTAGACAAGAGCCGAGAGCTTGTGCAGGGAAAATCCCCTTTATAAAACCATCATATCTCATGAGACTTATTCACTATCACGAGAATAGCATGGGAAAGACCTGCCCCCATGATTCAATCACCTCCCACCAAGTCCCTCCCACAACATGTGGAAATTCAAGATGAGATTTGGGTGGGGACACAGTCAAACCATATCACCTTGTTTTGGGTCAGCTGTCTTCATAGGCCAGTATGTTCTGTTTTATTTCATGGCCATAGACTGAACTCTAGTTAGCCACCCTAAAATTGTGTGCTTTGTTCAAAAAGCATATTAGGGTTGAGACTGTCAGTGCAAATTTACTATTGCTGATAGGAGTCTCCTGGAGTTGCGGGGAGGAGGTTAGATTCAGCATTTCTTATTCCTAGTTTTCATTTTGTTCATAGGTATAACATGAATTTTAGTCTTTTGATAGACTTATAAATATGGGAAATTTCTTAAAGGTTCCAGTTGATAAGAAATAAAATCATTTAGCAACTGAAGAAGTATATTAGAAACACAGGCTGGAATATTATGCCCAGAACATGATCCAGCCATTTCCTCTACTAGAGAACTTTTACAAATACCCATGTCTAGGTTCTCCTCCCAGACCAATTAAGTTAACATTTCTGAGTGTCAGCCCTGGGAATTGGTGTTTTTCAAAAGCTTCCATGTGATTCAAATACCTTTTTTTATTTTGTTTTTTTTTTTTTTTTTTTTGAGATGGTGTTTTGCTCTCATTGTCCAGGCTGGAGTGCAATGGTGCGATCTTAGCTCACCGCAACCTCTGCCTCCCAGGTTCAAGTGATTCTCCTGCCTCAGCCTCACGAGTAGCTGGGATTACAGGCATGTGCCACCACACCCAGCTAATTTTGTATTTTTAGCAGAGATGGGGTTTCTCCATGTTGGTCATAGCTGGCCTCGAACTCCTAACCTCAGGTGATCCACCTGCCTTGGCCTCCCAAAGTGCTGGGATTAAAGGTGTGAGCCACCACACCCGACCTCAAATACCTTCTTAGGACTGAAAAGAATTGTTCTTTTCTCTTTTCCTTTTTCAGTTTTCATATATCCAGGATATATTTTATGAGTTTTTTCCATGTGGATTGTACTTCTCTATCTTTGTTATTCAGAATCCGGAATAAATTATATAAACTCCTGCCAAATACCGTGGCCATTTTACCTCTTAGCAGTATTGTTAAACTTTTTTTTTTTTTTTTTTTTGAGACAATGTCTTGCTCTATAGCCCAGGCTGTAGTGCAGTGGGTTGATCATAGCTCACAGTAGTCTTGAATTCCCAGGATCAAGTGATCCTCCTCCCTCAGCCTCCCAAGTAGCTAGAACTCCAGGTGTGTGCCACCATGCCTGGCTAAGCTAATTTTTTGTTGTTGTTGAGATGGGGTCTTGTTATGTTACCCGGACTGGATTTCTAGCCTCAAGCGATCCTCCTGGTTCAGCATCCCAAAGTGCTGGGATTATAGACGTGAGCCACTGTGGCTGGCTGATTATTGTACATTTACATAGACAGTTCTTCATAAAATTAAATAATTAACATGTTCAAGGTTTGTGTTTCTGTATACTTCTCCATTTCTGAACTACATTTTAAGATAAGATTAGTAGTACATTAGTAAAACATCACTAGAAAGAGGAAATTGTTTATGTTTCATAAGTGTGATACCATTTTACAGGAGTGGCTATTCATTTGAGGTAACCAGACTACATTTTGTTGTGGTGACATTTCTGACCAAACTAGAGGGCCTTCATTAACTAATTATCTTTTCAGAACGATGAATAAAATTGTCAGTTGTTCTTTCCTACTGTGGGCAATGGACTTAGATCTTTGCCAACAAGTTACAGATAACAGTAACTTCTATGTATTTAAAGTCATTTAAGCTAAAAACACAGAGGAAAATGAACCATCTAAAGAAAAAAAACATTTTCTCTCACAAATTCACTTTGTTTGAGGGCTTTAAAATATGTTACCTCATCTGTCCTTGCTTTTCAGGTGAGAGGTGATATAGTTTTTCTCTAGAAATTGGAATTTGACTATAAATCTGTTTGATTCTGGAGCCCATGTCTCCCCCTACTCCCAATACTATTAATACACTGCCTCCTTGTCCCTAGAAAATCTGGGAATATAGACAGATAGGTGGTATTTAAAATCACTTTTTATATGTTTCTTTTATCTATGATATGATTTAGCCTTTTTTTCCCCCCAGGATAATACCTTTCAAGCTGCATGGCCCTCAGCAGATGAATCCACCACCAGCAGTATTCCACCACTTGATTTCAGCTCTGGTCCTCCCTCAGCCACTGGCAGGGAACTCTGGTCAGAAAGTCCTTTGGGTGATTTAGTGTCTACACACAAATTAGCCTTTCCCTCGAAGATGGGCCTCAGTTCTTCCCCAGAGGTTTTAGAGGTTAGCAGCTTGACTCTTCATTCTGTCACCCCGGCAGTGCTTCAGACTGGCTTGCCTGTGGCTTCTGAGGAAAGGACTTCTGGATCTCACTTGGTAGAAGATGGTGAGAAACTTTAATCGCTTTTCATACTTCTTGTTGTATCTGATGACAGGGTTTTTAGAGAGAGGAAGAGACTATGGCTATGAAAAAAACGTAGTAGTATTCATTAGGGGTAAAATGTCTTGGTAAAATTGTTTGTGAGAGGAAACAATCAAATTTAATTTGTTGGAATGGAGAGTCCAAATAGGTAAATAATAAGAAGTAAACTTGGGGAGCTGGGGTGGGGATCAATTAACAGATATTTTGAAGGTCATATCGAAGGGTATATAGTTTAGTTAAATTACTGCTACTACTATTAAATAACCACTTTACTTAAATATTGGAGTAATAAATAGTGTCAAAGAAGATTATTCAACTAGGTCATAATACAATTAGTTGTGGGGGCCAAGTCTAAAGATTCTTGCTTGTAGTAGTATTGTGAAGGGAAGAAACTAAATCATGGCAGCCACCGCAGAGATAAACAAGTGAAAATGAAATAGATGATCTAGATGTTGTGGAGGAAAGGAAAAATAAATGTGACTTAGAAATGGAGTTTACATGTGAAATGAGGAAGATGAGCAAATATATAAATAATGAGTTCAGGATTGTGAATATTGGGTGAATCTGAAGGATGATAGACAATAAACATAGCAGAGAAAATGAGAATTCAAAGAGAAACACAATGTTCAGGGAATTTTCCTCCTAAATGACTGCTGGATTTAGTATTTGTTGTCAAAATTACTACTAGCAGTTCTTTATTTTCATGGAATTAAAAAAAACAAGTGTTTGAAGATTATTTCAATAGTCAAGGTCTTGTCATCCTCAAGAAGGAGATAATATTCATGAGTGACTGTCCCATATTACAAACATGTTATCAGATTTTCCTTTTGTTTGCTAGATATAGAAAAACAAAAGTCAACAATTGTCCCTGTTAACTTCACAGGGAAAAATTAGGAAACTAATTTTATTAGAAGAACTAGAAGAACTAGGAATATATTTTGGCAACTCTGTAGATTAATTAATGGAAAACTTTATTTTTAGGATTAGCCAATGTTGAAGAGTCAGAAGATTTTCTTTCTATTGATTCATTGCCTTCAAGTTTATTCACTCAACCTGTGCCAAAAGAAACAATACCATCCATGGAAGACTCTGATGTGTCCTTAACATCTTCACCATATCTGACCTCTTCTATACCTTTTGGCTTGGACTCCTTGACCTCCAAAGTCAAAGATCAATTAAAAGTGAGCCCTTTCCTGCCAGATGCATCCATGGAAAAAGAGTTAATACTTGACAGTGGTTTAGGTTCAGGATCAGGGCAAAAAGTAGATCTGATTACTTGGCCATGGAGTGAGACTTCATCAGAGAAGAGCACTGAACCACTGTCCAAGCCATGGCTTGAAGATGACGATTCACTTTTGCCAGCTGAGATTGAAGACGAGAAGCTAGTTTTAGTTGACAAAATGGATTCCACAGACCAAATTAGTAAGCACTCAAAATATGAACATGATGATAGATCCACACACTTCCCAGAGGAAGAGCCTCTTAGTGGGCCTGCTGTGCCCTTCTTCGCAGATACTGCAACTGAATCTGCATCTCTAACCCTCCCCAAGCACATATCAGAAGTACCTGGTGTTGATGATTACTCAGTTACCAAAGCACCTCTTATACTGACATCTGTAGCAATCTCTGCCTCTACTGAACTATCAGATCAGGCAGATGCCATCCTAAGGGAGGATATGGAACAAACTACCGAGTCATCCAACTATGAATGGTTTGACAGTGAGGTTTCAATGGTAAAGCCAGATATGCAACCTTTGTGGACTATATTGCCAGAATCAGAGAGAGTTTCGACAAGAACTTCTTCCCTAGAGAAATTGTCCAGAGACACATTGGCAAGTACACCACAGAGTACTGACAGACTCTGGTTGAAAGCTTCTGTGACACAGTCTACCAAATTGCCTCCAACCACAATCCCCACCCTGCTAGAGGATGAAGTAATTATGGGTGTACAGGATATTTCATTAGAACTGGACCGGATAGGCACAGATTACTATCAGCCTGAGCTAGTCCAAGAGCAAAATGGCAAGGTGGGTAGTTATGTGGAAATGTCTACAAGTGTTCACTCCACAGAGATGGTTAGTGTGGCGTGGCCCACAGAAGGAGGAGATGACTTGAGTTATACCCAGACTTCAGGAGCTTTGGTGGTTTTCTTCAGCCTCCGAGTGACTAACATGATGTTTTCAGAAGATCTGTTTAATAAGAACTCTTTGGAGTATAAAGCCCTGGAGCAAAGATTCTTAGAATTGGTAAGCACAAAAAGTGAAACATGGGCGCTAGTGAATAATCGTGTATGTCCCACTCCTCCTCGCCTCTAGCACACAAGGTCTGAGCCAGGGAAAGTGTGATCTGCTGTGAACATTCATTTCCTATAATTCACAGATAGTATCATGGCCTAGGGTTGGAAAGAAAACAGTAAGACATATAAGAAATGGAAAACACAAAAGTGGCATGAGAGTGATGTGATAATTTACAGGGAAGATTGTTTTCATGAATTATGGGACTACAATAAGTTTGACATTTCTTTTCACATTTTATTGTGAAGCTAATGTTTTGTGGGTACCTATATCGCCTTCACTGTTGGGATCCTTCAGTGAAACAGAGAATAAACTCTCTGAGTATCTAAAACTATGTATGAATTCCATGGGATTCCTAAATATCACTATGAAAATCGCATAGCATTTCTAGTTTATACTGTCAAATCATTCCTAATTTGTACTTTTGTTAATTAACAGTTTAAATGTAGATAAAATACAATTAGGAAAAGTGAGGCAGGGTCTTACCTGTGTTTTTGTTTCGTTTTGTTTGGGTATGTATTGAACAAAATGTGAAACGTTGTCAATAAACTTACCACTTTTTGTGTATTGTAGCTGGTTCCCTATCTCCAGTCAAATCTCACGGGATTCCAGAACTTAGAAATCCTCAACTTCAGAAATGGCAGCATTGTGGTGAACAGCCGAATGAAGTTTGCCAATTCTGTCCCTCCTAATGTCAACAATGCGGTGTACATGATTCTGGAAGACTTTTGTACCGCTGCCTACAATACCATGAACTTGGCTATTGATAAATACTCTCTAGATGTGGAATCAGGTATGATATTGCCTAGCATGGTGGTTTCTTAGTAGAATCCCGTGATTATTCTTGTGTGTTTTCTTCCTCATTGCGTTAAGGTGAATCCAATACTTGTAGGAAAAAAGAGTACTATGTCAGACAAATCTTCCACATCTTAATAACTAGTAAAATATTTCTCCCAAGAACATCAACATCACTCCCTTTTCAAAACATCCTCCAAACATTTTACTTTATTATTCCACCTCCATTCCCTTTTCTACCCACTGCGTCTGGCTTTTGTTTTTATTTACCTTCTGGATCTGTTCTTGCTATGCCTTCATGTTGTCACCTGCAAGGTTTGGGCCTTCTTCCCTTTAAGCTTTTGCATCCATTTCCATTGTCTTAAGCCTTATATAAATGTCAATAACTCTCCACATTTTTTTATGCAGATCAAACATCTCTCATAACCTCCAGAATCAGTGTTTACTTACTTGACAGTCTCCACTTGGATGTATTCTGTGTATATCAAATTTAAGATAGCTGTGGGTGAGCTCTTCTTTTCCATATCTCACCACTCTCCAGCTATATCTACTCTTTCTCTCAGCTTCTCTATCTCTCTCCACAAATGTAAGGTTTATCTAATCAGCTACTTAAGCTGGAAACCTGAGTGTTTTAATTTAATTTAATTTAATTTAATTTAGGAGAGCTAAGTAATTAAACATGAGGCCAAAGTACATAAGAAAGTGGCAGTCTTTTATTGCAAATATGCACACACTCTCGGGCGAGGTTCTCTGGTCCTCAGGTGTGGGGGGCCAGGGAAGTTGTGCCGGCGCTCTCGGGTGAGGTTCTCCAACCCACAAAAACGGGGGTCAAAGAAGTCACACCGGGGCTTACCAGTGGCAGACTTTTATGCCTGGGAGCTAGAAGGGGAGGAGTGCAGTGGGCGGGATAAGGGCATGATAGGGGCGTCTCCATAGGCGTGGCCAGGTAAGTTTCGATCTCAGGATTGACGTCACGTGGCGCGTGCTCGGTTGATCTGCATCTTCCCAGGCGTGGGAAAGTTGGTGATGAAGAACCTGGAAGCAACATGGATTGTGCCTTCTTGTTCACCTTCCTCCATCTTGTCCTTTCTCCCTCACCCAAACACTGAGAAAATTTCTTTTCTGTTTATTTTTTTTTGAGGTGGCGTTTTGCTCTTGTTGCCCAGGCTAGAGTGCAATGGCATGACCTCGGCTCATTGCAACCTCTGCCTCCTGGGCTCAAGCAATTCTCCTGCCTCAGCCTCCCGAGTAGCTTGGATTACAGGCGCCTGCCACCACGCCTGGCTCATTTTTTGTATTTTTAGTAGAGACGGAATTTCTCCATGTTGGCTAGGTTGGTCTTGAACTCCTGACTCAGGTGATCCACCCGCCTTGGCCTCCCAAAGTGCTGGGATTACAGGTGTGAGCCACCGCCCCTGGCCAGAGAAGTCATCCTTGATACCTCAATTCCTAACACCTGGAACTTTTAGTCACTCACCAAACTTATGTTGATTCTGAATTCTAAGAATATCTCAAATTCATGCTCTTTTCTCTATCTCCATTGCTATGACTCCATCCAAATCACCATGGTCTCTCCTTTGGACCGGTTTCCCCACATCCTCTCATGCTCCTCCTCCTATCCATCCTCCATAAGGCAGACATGGTACTCTTGAAGGGCTGTCCGGTTCAGTAGCCACAAGGCCTTGTCCCCATTTTCTTTCCCGATATCCAATGTAACTAACCTCTGCTCAACATGTTCTAGTCAAACCAGCTTGTTTTTTGTTACTCAGATACAAACCCTTCTTCTTACCTTAAAGCCTTTGCACACACTGTCCACTTTTGCCTTCTTACTGACTCCTGCTCACCCATGTGCCTCAGTTCGAATGTCACTTCCTCAGGACTTTTCATTGACTCACCTGTGGTCTAGACTGAGTCTTTCCTCTCAGTTTTTATATTAATAGTACAATGTTCTTTCCTCTAGAGAGTTATCATCATTGTAACAATGTTAATTTATGTGCATAGTTGCTTAATGGCTATTTTTTCCAGATGAGCTTTTTAGAAGAACTGAGAATGTGTTTGTTTTATTAACTACTTTTTAGCCAGAACGTAGCATAGTGTCTTGAACACAGAAGGTACTCAAAAATACCGTGAATGAATGAAATGAATCATTGCTTTTATTTTGAAGCCTTGGATGCAGAGAACACTGTTGAAATGTGAACTTTTGTTCTTCCTTCCCTTCTACATACCAGAGGACAGAGGTTTTGAGGAGTAAGATGGAATGTCTGGTTTTGTATTTCTCCAGTGCCTTTTAATCTCAAACTGGTTTGAAAGTCAGCCCTATTCTTTAGAAAAGAAGTGAACTTTCTTTTGAAATCTTGAAGAATCATTACTCATTGAAAGTGAAGAAAATGGTTTCATGAATCCTTCATATGCAAATCTCTTGCCAATTGAGTTCTCTAAGGCCATTTGCACATTCTTTGTCATGTGGTATAGTGGAAGAGGCAATTAATTATAATTTGTAAGGAATGATTTTTTGCTTCTGCTTTACCATTTATTATTTGTGTGACCCAAGATGGGCTTCCCCGACCCTTAGTTCCTCATATATTAAATGGGGGTAATATTGCCTGGCCTCTGTATTTTATGAGACTATTTTAAGCATTAAACAAGTAGTATATATAAAGCATTTGACTAACTACACAAATGCGAACAGTTATGATTTATAAAACTTTTGCAAAAGTCAATCTACTTCTTTTTAAACAGAATTACAGGCCTGGTGCTGTGGCTCACACTCATAATCCCAATACTTTAGGAGGCTGAGGCAGAGGGATTGCTTGAGGCCATGAGTTTGAGACTAGCCTAAGCAACATAGTGAGTCTTCATCTCCACAAAAAAACTTAAAAATTAGCTGGGCATTGTGGCATGTGCCTGTAGTTCCACCTACTTGGGAGACTGAGGTGGGAAGATTGCTGGAGCCTAGGAGGTTGAGATTACAATGAACTGTGATCACACAACTACACTCTAGCCTGGGCAACATAGTGAGAACCTGTCTCTAAAAAAAACAAAAAAATAAAGAGAATTACAATAAATACATTTAATTCAGTTTTTTTTTTTCATTATTATACTTTAAGTTCTGGGATACATGTATAGAACGTGCAGATCTGTTACATAGGTATACACGTGCCATGGTGGTTTGCTGCACCCATCAACCTGTCATCTACTTTAGGTATATCTCCTAATGCTATCCCTTACCTAGCACCCCACCCCTGACAGGCCCCCGTGTGTGATATTTCCCTCCCTGTGTCCATATGTTCTCATTGTTCAACTCCCAGTTATGAGTAAGAACATGCAATATTTGGTTTTCTATTCCTGTGTTAGTTTGCTGAGAATGATAGTTTCCAGCTTCATCCATGTCCCTGCAAAGGACATGAACTCATCCTTTTTTATGGCTACATAGTACTCCATGGTGTATATGTGCCACATTTTCTTTATGCAGTCTATCATTAATGGGCATTTGGGTTGGTTCCAAGTCTTTGCTATTGTGAATAGTGCCACAATAAACGTACGTGTACATGTGTCTTTATAGTAGAATGATTTATAATCCTTTGGGTATATACCCAGCAATGGGATCACTGGGTCAAATGGTATTTCTACTTCTAGATCCTTGAGGAATCGCCACACTGTCTTCTACAATGGTTGAAATAACTTACACTCCCAACAAAAGTGGGAGTGTAAGTGTTCCTATTTCTCTACATCCTCTCCAGCATCTGTTGTTTCCTGACTTTTTAATGATCGACATCCTACCTGGCATGAGGTGGTATCTCATTGTGGTTTTGATTTGCATTTCTCTAATGACCAGTGATGATGAGCTTTTTTTCATATGTTTGTTGGCTGCATAAATGTCTTCTTTTGAGAAGTGTCTGTTCATATCCTTTGCCCATTTTTTTTGGTTGTTTGTGTTTTTCTTGTACATTTGTTTAAGTTCCTTGTAGATTCTGGATATTAGCCCTTTGTCAGATGGATAGATTGCAAAAATGTTCTCCCATTCTGTAGGTTGCCTGTTCACTCTGATGATAGTTTCTTTTGCTGTGCAGAAGCTCTTTAGTTTAATTATATCCCATTTGTCAATTTCAGCTTTTGTTGCCATTGCTTTTGGTGTTTGGTGTTTGCTTGGTAAATATTCCTCCATCCCTTTATTTTGAGCCTATGTGTGTCTTTGCACGTGAGATGGGTCTTGTCTCTTTATCCATTTTGCCAGTCTGTGTCTTTTAATTGGGGCATTTAGCCTGTTTACATTTAAGGTAAATATTGTTATGTATGAATTTCATCCTGTCAGTATGATGCTAGCTGATTATTTTGCCCGTTAGCAAATGCAGTTTCTTCATAGTGTCGATGTTCTTTACAATATGGTATGTTTTGCAATGGCTTGTACCAGTTTTTCCTTTCCATATTTAGTGCTTCCTTCAGGAGCTCGTGTAAGGCGAGCCTGATGGTAATAAAATCTGTCAGCATTTGCTCGTCTGTAAAGGATTTCATTTCTCCTTTGCGTATGAAGTTTAGTTTGGCTGGATATGAAATTCTGGGTTGAAAATTCTTTTCTTTAAGAATGTTGAATATTGGCCCCCACTCTCTTCTGGCTTGTAGGGTTTCTGCAGAGAGATCCGCTGTTAGTCTGATGGGTTTCCCTTTGTGGGTAACCCGACCTTTCTCTCTGACTGCCCTTAACATTTTTTCCTACATTTCAACATTGGTGAATCTGACAATTATGTGTCTTGGGATTACTCTTTTCGAGGAGTATCTTTGCGGTATTCTCTGTATTTCCTGAATTTAATGTTGGCCTGTCTTGCTAGGTTGGGGAAGTTCTCCTGGATAATATCCTGAAAAGTGTTTTCCAACTTGGTTCCATTCTCCCCGTCATTTTCAGGTACACCAATCAAATGTAGGTTTGGTCTTTTCACAAAGTCCCATATTTCTTGGAGCCTTTCTTTTTCCTTTTCATTGTTTTTTCTCTAACCTTGTCTTCCTGCTTTATCTCATGAAGTTGATCTTCAATCTCTGATATCCTTTCTTCTGCTTGATTGATTCAGCTGTTGATACTTGTGTATGCCTCACAAAGTTCTCATGCTGTGTTTTTCAGCTCCATCAGGTCATTTATGTTCTTCTCTACACTGGTTATTCTAGTTAGCAATTCCTCTAACCTTTTTTCAAGGTTCTTAGCTTCCTTGCATTGGGTTAGAACATGCTTCTTTAGCTTGCAGCAGTTTGTTATTACCCACCTTCTGAAGCCTACTTCTGTCACTTCATTAGACTCATTCTCCGTCCAGTTTTGTTCCCTTGCTGGCAAGGAGTTGTGATCCTTTATGGGAGAAGCAGCATTCTGCTTTTTGGAATTTTCAGCCTTTTCGTGCTGGTTTTTCCTCATCTTTGTGGATTTATCTTCTTTTGGTCTTTGACGTTGGTGACCTTCTCATGGAGTTTCTGTGTCTGGACGTCCTTTTTGTTGATGTTGGTGCTATTCCTTTCTGTTTGTTAGTTTTCCTTCTAACAGTCAGGCTCCTCTGCTGCAGGTCTGCTGGAGCTTGCTGGTGGTCCACTCCAGACTGTTTGCCTGGGTATCACCAACGGAGGCTGCAGAACAGCAAAGATTGCTGCCTGTTCCTTCCTCTGGAAGATTTGTCCCAGAGGGGTACCCGCAAGATGCCAGCCAGAGCTCTCCTGTATGAGGTGTTTGTCAATTCCTGCTGGGAGGTGTCTCCCAGTCAGGAGACATGGGGGTCAGACACCCACTTGAGGAGGCATTCGTCCCTTAGCAGAGCTTGAGTGCTGTGCTGAGAGATTGGTTGCTGTCTTCAGAGTTGGCAGGCAGGAACGTTTAAGTCTGCTGAAACTGCACTACAGCCGCCCTTTCCCCCAGGTGCTCTGTCCCAGGGAAAGGGGAGTTTTATCTGTAAGCCCCTGACTGGGGCTGCTGCTTTTGTTTCAGAGATGCCCTGTCCATAGAGGAGAAATTTATAGAGACAATCTGGCTACAGAAGCTTTGCTGAGCTGTGGTGGGCTCTGCCCAGTTGTAACTTCCGGGTGGCCTTGTTTACACTGTGAGGGAAAAACCACCTACTCAGGCCTCAGTAATGGTGGATGCCCCTCTCTGCACCAATCTCAAGTACCCCAGGTTGACTTCAGGCTGCTGTGCTGGCAGCAAGAATTTCAAACCAGTGGATCTTAGCTTGCTGGGCTCCATGGGGGTGGGATTTGCTGAGCTACACCACTTGGCTCCCTGGCTTCAGCCTCCTTTCCAGGGGAGTAAATGGTTCTGTCTTGCTGGCCACTGGGGTATGAAAACAAAAAATAAAAAACAAAAAACTCCTGCAGCTAGCTTGGTGTCTGTGCAAATGGCCACCCAGTTTTGTGCTTGAAATCCAGGGCCGTGGTGGTATAGGCACCCAAGGGAATTTCCTGGTCTGCGGGTTGTGAAGACAGTGGGAAAAGCATAGTATCTGGGCTGAATGCACTGTTCCTCCCGGCACAGTCCCTCATGGCTTCCCTTGGCTAGGGGAGGGAGTTCCCCAACCCCTTGCACTTCCGGGTGAGGTGACCACACCATCCTGCTTTGGCTCACCCACTGTGGGCTGCACGCACTGTCTAATCAGTCCCAATGAGATGAGCTGGGTACCTCAGTTGGAAATGCAGAAATCACCTACCTTCTGCATTGATCTCTCTGGGACTGGAGCTGTTCCTATTTGGCCATCTTGGCAGCCACCACCTTACTTCAGTTTTGTATGTAACTCACATGTCAGCTGTGTGCAATGTCATCAAAGTTTATAAGCTCGCCTTTACTTTTAATATTCAATTAGCTGGCATTAGCCCCACCCTGTGCAGTATAAAACCTGCATCTACGTTCCCCTAACTCCTCAATATTTCTGAGCATTGTTAGGGAACTTAAATATCTCTTAATCTTCCCCAGTTCTGAGTTTCCTGTGCTGAATTTTCAATCTCACATGAGTCCTGACTCTTGTGGTGTTAACCTAATGCAAATCACAATCCTGTTTTTGATCTGCTCAAAGCATCTCTAACATAAGGCAGTTGATTCTATCAGGCATTTGCTGATGGTATAAAGGTAATGGAGAAGGCTTTATCTCAGCATGGCAGATGGCCTAAAAATATTCGTTAGGCATAACCATCCTAAAATTCCTCTGCCACCCTCTCAAGGGCATCTCTTACTGACCAACTTTTTTCCCAGGACCCAGCCAGCTATGATGTTGCTCAGGCCATAAAGCTGTCTTTCCAGACCATCTTCACATCTTTCCTCTACTCTCGTTTTTCTGGACCCATCTATCCTTCTTTTAAGCTGCTTCTAGAAAACCAGAATGTAATTAATTCCACAATTTAGATCCCTGTCTCCCATCCTAAATTTACCTCCAACTCTACCTTTGTTTCCCCAACAGAATCACTGAGGCACTTTTCCTAACATATAGTCAGCTACCTGGGCACCCTTTCTTCACCAGCACAAAGGAGTGGAAAGAGACGTTGAAACCACAATCTTTTATTTACATGATTAAAATATTAGGCTTTGTCTTTCTTCTTGGCCTGGAAGCAAAAAGCTATATTTTATCTTTTTCCTGTGGCTATATCTTTTTCCTAATGTGTAGAAAATATAGACTATTTTTCTCACCTCAGACACATATACCTGCAGCATGGTTACAAAGTTTCAAAAATTTTTATTAGAATTATTTTACTACATGTATAGTGGTTAAGCATTCCTAATATGAAAATCCGAAATCTGAAATGCTCCAGTCTGAAACTTTTTGAGCACTGACGTGATGCTACAAGGGTAAATGTCTTCACTTGGCCTCATGTGATGGGCTGAAGTCAAAACGCAGATGCACAACAGTTTATTCAGAGGACCCAGGGGAAAAAAGACTCTCAAAATTCCTTGCAGTGTGATACAGTTTTTCCACGCACAGCGTGATGGTGATGCTGAACAGCCACAGACTGTCTACATGGGTGGCTGAAACAGTGACCTCTTTGCTTTCTGGTGGTTCAGTATATACAAACTTTGTCTTACGCAAAAATTATTTAAAAGGTTGTGAAAAATTACCTTCGGTCTATGTGTATAAGGTATATGTGAAGCATAAATGAGTTTTTTTTTGTGTAGACTTGGATTCCCTCCCCAAGATATCTCATTATATAAATGCAAATATTCCAAAATCTGAAAAAATTTGAAAACCAAACGACTTCTCCTTCCAAGAATTTTAGATAAGGGATACTCAGTCTTATATTTTTAGTTAAAGGCCTTCAGATTAAAGTACTTTTTTTCAAGATTGGCTAGAGACAAGATTGACTTGACTCTTGCCCAACTTATTTTCACATGCAGTGTCTCAGAAGCTCTTGAACTTCCATTAACAAAAGAGAGCTATGCAGTACCATCTTCCTCACCCCTATAGACACTCCTATCCCTCACCAATGGGTAAGGATCAGATTATTTTCTGATTGCAAAGTCACAAAACGAATACCAGGATAAAGATGTGAAGACTTACGAAATATACAGTGAAATCTGGCCATGTTGTTCCCTTGTAGAAATTTCCCACCTGTCAATACATTTGTATGTTTTTCCTGTTATGTGAGCATCTTGGCAGTGGTCCCCTGTATTAGTTTCCTAGGGCTGCTGTAACAAAGTACCACAAACTAGGTGCCTTAAAACAACAGGGATTTATTCTCACACAGTTCTTGAGGCTAGAAGTCGAAAATCAAAATGTTGGCCAGGCCCTGTTTCCTCTGAAAGACCTAGGGAAGACCCTTTCCTTACCTTTTCCTGGTTTCTGATGTTAGCCAGCAATCCTTGGCATCCCTTAGCTTTTAGGTGTATCACTGTAATCTCTGCCTTTGTCTACAGATAGCTTCTTTCCTGTGTGTTTTTGTCTGTGTCTAAATTTCCCTCTTCTTATAAGAACACCAATCATTGCATTAGGGCTCATTCTAATCTATTATGGCCTCTTCTTAACTTGATTACATCTACAAATACTCTATTTCCAAATAAGGTCATATTCTGAGGTTCTGGATGGACATGAACTTCTGGGGACACTATTCAACTCAGTACATTCCCTCTGTTACCACATGAGGCCAAAGGAGATCAACTTCAGTGATCCTCCAAACTCCAAGGGCAGAGACTTGTGCAAAATTGTCTTCAATTTCCAGAGCAGCAAGGAAATCATTGCTTTTCAAAACATTATGTATATAGATCCTTCCATTTTTTTTTGGAAACGAAGAGACTATGCTATTTCTTTTTATTCTCTATAGCTTTCTAGCTAAACTTTATACTTTTTGATACAGATGAGTCTATGGATCATTTCCACCTATTTCCTCTGTTTTCAATGTCTGTGTCACCATTTGCCCACTTACCATTCACAGATTACCATTGACCAGTGAAGAACATGAGGGAACTGTGGCAGGATGGAAGGTCCATTCATGGTCAATGTCTTATGTCTTTTTTGACTGATTACTATCCTAATTAGTTTTTAAAAATAGTCATTTTCCCTCACCCTATCAATGAAAAATTAAGTCTGAAGGCAAAAATATTTTGTTGGAAATGCCTTAGGAGGTGCAGGGCTGACTTATTTTCCTAACGTTGATTTTCACAAATCTTGACTGCTCCTAGGTTGTTCTTATTGGGCTATACCAATCCCTGAGGCTCCTACCAGTTATCTTTTGAGCTCTCTCTCCCCATTCCTGTTCTCAGTGTTGTGCAAGGCATGTAGCAGTGTATATAGAGTGGAGGTCAACTGCAGCAGGTGGGGGTTGGTGGAAATGAATGGTCCATGAAAACTGTGTTTAATTTAGATCTACAATTACTATCGTGTTTAACTTAGATCTACAATTACATGGCATGGATTTGTAAAGCTTCTACATGCTCCCTAGGTAAAACATGTTAAGGCTTAGATAGGTCATAGGGTTTTATGATTGGGCTCTGGGTTGCACAAAAATTTGACAAAAGCTTATCAATCTAGGATGAGTGAGAATTTTTGTGTGTGGTATTGGTGGCGATGGTGTACTTTAATGGTTCTGGAAGGAGGTTGTCCCATATACTTTGGGGGAGAACTTTAAATGAGGGGCTTTGTATACCTGAATTTCTGTGTTTTGCCTTTTCTTGCATTATTATTTGTTTAATGTTTTAGGTGATGAAGCCAACCCTTGCAAGTTTCAGGCCTGTAATGAATTTTCTGAGTGTCTGGTCAACCCCTGGAGTGGAGAAGCAAAGTGCAGATGCTTCCCTGGATACCTGAGTGTGGAAGAACGGCCCTGTCAGAGTCTCTGTGACCTACAGCCTGATTTCTGCTTGAACGATGGAAAGTGTGACATTATGCCTGGGCACGGGGCCATTTGTAGGTATGTTGTAGTTACAGATTTTGGCTTTAGAGGCTATAGATATTTCCTCTAAAGGGGCCTGCACCTATAATTTTAGGACACTTATTATAGAATGCATTATACAGGTTATATCTAGGCAGTAGATGGGAGCCATCTCACTGTCATGTGAGGATGAGTCGTTTAACAGGGCTGAATTTCAAATCGGTAATTTATGCTGATAGGGAACTGTAAAAAAAGAATTGTCTAAATACATCCTACTGGCTGGATGCAGTGGCTCACGCCTGTAATCCCAGCACTTTGGGAGGCTGAGGTGGGTGGATCACGTGAGGTCAGGAGATCGAGACCATCCTGGCCAACATGGTGAAACCCCATCTCTACTAAAAATACAAAAATTAGCTGGGTGTGGTGGCAGGCACCTGGAATCCCAGCTACTTGGGAGGCTGAGGCAGAAGAAGCGCTTGAACCTGGGAGGCAGAGGTAGCAGTGAGCTGAGATTATGCCACTGCACTCCAGCCTGGGCAACAAGATTGAAACTCCGTCTCAAAAAAAAAAAAAAGAAAAAAAAAAAAAGGCCTACTGAGAGTGCTTGGAGCAGATGGAGATCTTTGTATTATAGTTTTTAATGGTGATAATAAGGCAACGTGTTCAAATGAGGTTTAGGCATAAGATCACGTTCCCCTATATCTGAATGTGCAAATGAGTTTTATTGTTATCCTTGAATTATATTTTTAAAGGTTTTGGGCACCTCTTATTCCTACTTAGTATTCATTCAAAGATAAAGAAAAACAAATATTTAAAGTTTTCAAAGTGGTGACAAAAATATTTTTCTTTAAGTACATCTGAGATCCATTTTCTAAAGGTAGAACCAATGAGAAGATGAGCAGGTTCAGTTAGTCTGACTGTCATCTGCCCACTCCCCTTAAACAAAGTCAAACAAATCAACTTTCTAACCACACACAACCAAAACTGCGTGGTTGAAAAGGAGAGGATGCTGAGAATAAGGAGGAGAAACACAAAATAGAGGACCGTTTGCAAGGTCAAAATGAGCAAACGTTGGCATAGATGCCAGAAACAGGAAATAAGTAGAAATAATCCAGACTCTTCTATATGAAGAAGCATAAAGTTTATAAGGGGAAAAACAGTCTCTTCATGTCCAGAGAAATTAATATTACCTAGAAAAGCAGTGATTTCCTTTCCCCGTGGCCTTAATGTTTGAAGGATATCTTTAGCGTACTGAAAGGACATGGGGAGTCTGTAGGCCTGGGTTTTAGACCCAGTTCTGTAGCAGACTAATTGTATGGCCTAATGCCAGTCACTTTCCTTTCTAGGCTTGTTTTTGGTTATCCATAAATAAGGATGTTAAGTAAAATACTTTCCTTAAAACTATTTAGCTTTTTATTCAGTTTTTTTTCAAACAGTCATTGAGGACCTACTAGGTCTGTGCTGGGCTTTATGCACTGCCTTAAATTGTATGATCTTTTAACCTGTCTGTTCAACTCTTTATGAAGCTTCACATGGTCAGCATTTATTTCTCCACTTTCCCCTAGTCCCTCAGAAGGTTCTGCTGTTAATTGTCAGTGTGAACAGAGTGATTCAGATATCGGACTTGGTGACTGTTGGTTGCAGGTGCCGTGTGGGTGAGAACTGGTGGTACCGAGGCAAGCACTGTGAGGAATTTGTGTCTGAGCCTGTGATCATAGGCATCACTATTGCCTCTGTGGTTGGACTTCTTGTCATCTTTTCTGCTATCATCTACTTCTTCATCAGGACTCTTCAAGCACACCATGACAGGAGCGAAAGAGAGAGGCCCTTCAGGTAAATAAGGAAAAGAGCTCTCTAATGGAATACAATGTTCCATTCACACATTTATTTAGTACTTACCAGGTGCCAAATATTGGACAAGGAGCTGGGTGGGTGGAAGAGAGCTATGAATTTTAATAAACACATGGTCCTTGTCCTCAAAGGGGTGCCGAATTGAAGAAAAACAGAAGTAGCACTAAGAATAAGATGCTAAGGAGCCTAGATGAGGTATAAATAAGTTTTGCCTGGGGAAAGAGTCTTAAAAGTTTTAATGATAGCTGTGGTAATTTGCTGGAGAGAAAGAGTAGACATTTGCTACTTTTGGGCTGGGATGCTTTCTAGCTGGTTGAATGAGCATGAGCAAAGTCAGGGAGGCACGCATGAACTTCAAGGCTCATTGGAGGAAAGGCTTGGTTGAGTGTGGCCAGAATGCCTATTTCATGGCCAGAAAGAACTTAGAGAAGCAAGGTGGAGATGAGATAGAAGAGGTGAATTTCCCTTCAGGGAGGACCAGATCTGTTACAACTTGCTCCTCTTTGGCTCATACTCGTGGTAATAAGCCAGATTTTAAATCTAGGCAAGGGTCTGTCAATAAATGAAATCTCATTCTCTGTTTAGTTAAGTGTGGCTTCATCGATGGGGAAATAAAACCTGGTCCATTTGCTAGACTAAGGATTCGAGGATCATAATCACACACTGTACTTCGCTTCTGTGCATCTGAAGTCTGTAAGAGCTACAGCTTGAGGTCTAGTTTACCTTCCCTCACCATCAACTTGGCTACGTCCTGGAGCACCTGGGACATACCTCCATCGTTGTTATTATACTTTTTATTGTATCTGACTTTTCATTAGACTGTAACCTCATCCAGGGCAGAGATAACAGATTATTTGTATCACCAGTGTGTAGAACAGTCCTACGCACATCATCAATGCTCGGTAAATATGTGTAGACCTGAGTTGAATTTAATTGAGGCCCTGCTTCCCCTAGACCCTAATATTTATATTTCAGTCAGATTTGCTGCGTGGCTACACACTGATTTTCAATGTGTTTAACTCTGGGAATGATGAAGCTATAGTTTATGAAGCACCATCTACTGGCAGACATGGTTCCCAACATTTATGAATGCCAGGCGCTATATAGGCAAGTAAGATAAATGCGACATGGAGCAAGTCCACAGGGCACTTGCCATGGATGTGAGGAAATCATAATGATAACACCTGACAAATAGTTTTTGAGATTGATCTGGATGTTTTTCACAGTTACGTCCTGCCATGTGTGTAAAGTGCACCTATTTTTCTTCCCCAAGAGAAATCTTGTCCCAGGTAAATAGTCTTCCACATAGTTAAGCATCCAAACAGGAGGCTGAATCAATCATATCTTTCTTTTAGTGGCTTCAGCAGGCAGCCTGACAGCCTCTCATCCATTGAGAATGCTGTGAAGTACAACCCCGTGTATAAAAGTCACAGGGCTGGATGTGAGAAGTATGAGGGACCCTACCCTCAGCATCCCTTCTACAGCTCTGCTAGCGGAGACATGATTGGTGGGCTGAGCAGAGAAGAAATCAGACAGATGTATGAGAGCAGTGAGCTTTCCAGAGAGGTGGGAAACTTTGCATTTATGTTGCTGTACTGTTGCTGTTGCAGCTACTGCTGGTGTGTGTGGGG